>NC_138306.1:88712500-88785000 GCF_965601325.2 Salmo salar | reverse complement strand
TCAGACGGGCATGTATATGTGCTTTCTTGAGCAGGGGGACTTGCGGGCGCTGCAGGATTTCAGTCCTTCACGGCGTAGTGTATTACCAATTGTTTTCTTGGTGACTATGGTCCCAGCTGCCTTGAGATCATTGACAAGATCCTCCCATGTAGTTCTGGGCTGATTCCTCACCGTTCTCATGATCATTGCAACTCCACGAGGTGAGATCTTGCATGGAGCCCCAGGCCGAGGGAGATTGACAGTTCTTTTGTGTTTCTTCCATTTGCGAATAATCGCACCAACTGTTGTCACCTTCTCACCAAGCTGCTTGGCAATGGTCTTGTAGCCCATTCCAGCCTTGTGTAGGTCTACAATCTTGTCGCTGACATCCTTGGAGAGCTCTTTGGTCTTGGCCATGGTGGAGAGTTTGGAATATGATTGATTGATTCCTTCAGTGGACAGGTGTCTTTTATACAGGTAACAAACTGAGATTAGGAGCACTCCCTTTAAGAGCGTGGTCCTAATCTCAGCTCGTTACCTGTATAAAAGACACCTGGGAGCCAGAAATCTTTCTGATTGAGAGGGGGTCAAATACTTATTTCCCTCATTAAAAGGCAAATCATTTTATAACATTTTTGACGTGCATTTTTCTGGATTTTTTTGGTTGTTATTCTGTCTCAAACTGTTCAAATAAACCCACCATTAAAATTATAGACTAATCATTTCTTTGTCAGTGGGCAAACGTACAAAATCAGCAGGGGATCAAATACTTTTTTCCTCACTGTACCTGCCTGGAACAGCCTGGCTAAGCACTTCACATTTATATACAGTTGAAGTCGGAAGTTTACATACACACCTTAGCCAAATACATTTAAACTCAGTTTTTCACAATTCCTGACATTTAATCATAGTAACAATTCCCTGTCTTAGGTCAATTAGGATCACCACTTTATTTTAAGAATGTGAAATGTCAGAATAATAGTAGAGAGAGTGACTTATTTCAGCTTTTATTTCTTTCATCACATTCCTAGTGGGTCAGAAGTTTACATACACTAAATTAGCATTTGGTAGCATTGCCTTTAAATAGTTTTACTTGGGTCAAATGTTTCGGGTAGCCTTCCATAAGCATCTCACAATAAGTTGGGTGAATTTTGGCCCATTCCTCCTGACAGAGCTGGTGTAACTGAGTCAGGTTTGTAGGCCTCCTTGCTCACGCATGCTTTTTCAGTTCTGCCCACAAATTTTCTATAGGATTGAGGTCAGGGCTTTGTGGTGGCCACTCCAATACCTTGACTTTGTTGTCCTTAAGCCATTTTGCCACAACTTTGGAAGTATGCTTGGAGTCATTGTCCATTTGGAAGACCTATTTGCTACCAAGCTTTAACTTCATGACTGATGTCTTGATGTTGCGTCAATATATCCACATAATTTTCCATCGTCATGATGCCATCTATTTTGTGAAGTGCACCAGTCCCTCCTGCAGCAAAGCACCCCCACAACATGATGCTGCCACCCCTGTGCTTCACGGTTGGGATGGTGTTGTTCGGCTTCCTCCCCCTTTTTCCTCCAAACATAACAATGGTCATTTTGGCCAAACACTTCTATTTTGTTTCATCAGACCAGAGGACATTTCCCCAAAAAGTACGATCTTTGTCCCCAAGTGCAGTTGCAAACCGTAGTCTGGCTTTTTTATGGCAGTTTTGGAGCAGTGGCTTCTTCCTTGCTGAGCAGCCTTTCAGGTTATATCGATATAGGACTCGTTTGACTGTGGATATCGATACTTTTGTACCCGTTTCCTCCAGCATCTTCACAAGGTCCTTTGCTGTTGTTCTGGGATTGATTTGCACTTTTCGCACCAAAGTACGTTCATCTCTAGGAGACAGAACACATCTCCTTCCTGAGCAGTATGACGGCTGTGTGATCCCATGGTGTTTATACTTGCGTACTATTGTTTGTACAGATGAATGTGGTACCTTCAGGCGTTTGGAAATTGCTCCCAAGGATGAACCAGACTTGTGGAGGTCTACAATTCTTTTTCTGAGGTCTTGGCTGATTTCTTTTGATTTTCCCATGATGTCAAGAAAAGAAGCACTGAGTTTGAAGGTAGGCCTTGAAATACATCCACAGGTTCACCTCCAACTGACTCATGATGTCAGTTAGTCCATCAGAATAATTTTCTGTAATTTTCCAATCTGTTTAAAGGCGCAGTCAACTTAGTGTATGTAAACTTCTGACCCACTGGAATTGTGATATAGTGAATAATAAGTGAAATAATCTGTCTGTAAACAATTGTTGGAAAAATTACTTGTCTTGCACAAAGTAGATGTCCTAACCGACTTGCCAAAACTATTGTTTTGTTAACAAGAAATTTGTGGAGTGGTTGAAAAACACTTAGGTTGGAGTCATTAAAACTCGTATGTAAACTTCCAACTTCAACTGTAGTAACATAGAGCTATGTACCTGCCTGGACCAGCCTGGCTAAAACACTTCACATTATATAGTAACATAGTGCTATGTACCTGCCTGGACCAGCCTGGCTAAAACACTTCACATTATATATGTACCTGCCTGGAACAGCCTGGCTAAAACACTTCACATTATATATGTACCTGCCTGGACCAGCCTGGTTAAAACACTTCACATTATATAGTAACATAGAGCTATGTACCTGCCTGGAACAGCCTGGCTAAAACACTTCCCATTATATAGTAACATAGAGCTATGTACCTGCCTGGACCAGCCTGGCTAAAACACTTCCCATTATATAGTAACATAGAGCTATGTACCTGCCTGGACCAGCCTGGCTAAAACACTTCCCATTATATAGTAACATAGAGCTATGTACCTGCCTGGACCAGCCTGGCTAAAACACTTCCCATTATATAGTAACATAGAGCTATGTACCTGCCTGGACCAGCCTGGCTAAAACACTTCCCATTATATAGTAACATAGAGCTATGTACCTGCCTGGACCAGTCTGGCTAAACACTTCATATCTGGTGGCTTGTCCTTTTGAAAAAGTGTCATCCTACAAATACCTAGGTATTTGGTTGGATGACAAGTTGTCCTTTAATGTTCATGTGGATAATCTTGTGAGAAAGCTTAAATGTAAATTGGGTTTTATTTTTGTAATAAGGCTTGCTTCCCTCTTATGGCTAGAAAGAAGCTTGTTCAGGCCACTTTTCTCTCTGTAATTGATTATGGTGACTTGTTGTATATGCATGCAACCTCCTCTGTCTTAGAGACAGGACTGTTTATCATGCATCCTTGCGCTTTATTACAAATGCCAAGTCACTCACCCACCATTGCACCTTGTACCAAATGGTAGATTGGACCTCACTTTATATGCACAGAAAGATACATTTGTATGTGTTCATCTACAAAGCCCTTTTGGGTAAACTCCCTCTTTACCTCTGTAGTCTGGTCTCCTTCACCACCAGCAGTTACCATACCTGGTCTGCTAGGTGGTTGCTATGTTACCATACCTGGTCTGCTAGGTGGTTGCTATGTTACCATACCTGGTCTGCTAGGTGGTTGCTATGTTACCATACCTGGTCTGCTAGGTGGTTGCTATGTTACCATACCTGGTCTGCTAGGTGGTTGCTACTTAAAGTCCCCAGAACATTCACAGTATTAGGCAAGACTGCCTTCTCTTCTTGTGCACCAGAGGCATGGAATAGTCTACAATCCATGCTTCATCTACATATGTTAGTGCCACTGAATGAATTTAAAATATTGATGGGAGACTGTTATGGAGGAGTGTAAATGCTTTTTTTTGGCTGGATCATGTTGTGTTGTTGTATGTTTTAATTCTGTAATGTATTGATTGTTGCTGCCTTCTTGGCCAGGTCTCCCTTGAAAAAGAGACTGGGTCTCAATGGGCTTTTCCTGGTTAAATAAATATATAGTAACATAGTGCTATGTACCTGCCTGGACCAGCCTGGCTAAAACACTTCACATTATATATGTACCTGCCTGGACCAGCCTGGCTAAAACACTTCACATTATATATGTACCTGCCTGGACCAGCCTGGCTAAAACACTTCACATTATATATGTACCTGCCTGGACCAGCCTGGCTAAACACTTCACATTATATATGTACCTGCCTGGACCAGCCTGGCTAAAACACTTCACATTATATATGTACCTGCCTGGACCAGCCTGGCTAAAACACTTCACATTATATAGTAACATAGTGCTATGTACCTGCCTGGACCAGCCTGGCTAAAACACTTCACATTATATAGTAACATAGTGCTATGTACCTTCACATCTATGACTTGCTGTATTGTAGGATGTTATTTCTCTGACAGGATGACCTCTAATGCTCTCTTTCTTTCTCTCCTATCCTCTCTCTCCCTTCCCTCTCTCTCTCTCACTTTTCCCTCTCTCCATTTCCCTTCCCCCTCTCAGATATTCCAGACCAGTGCTCTCCGTCTCCCTGTAATCCTCGAGGTACGGTGCGCTGTGAGGACAAAAAGGGTGACTTCCTCTGCCACTGCTTCACTGGCTGGACAGGAGTCCGTTGTGAGAAAGGTACTGGGACATGATGTTCAGAAACACAGTGGACTTGTTCCACGTTGCAGCCCACTGGCTGATCTACAAATCACCTGGCATCATAAATAACTAGTCATTACTAGTTGGAGATCAGTCAGTCACAGTTTACCCACAATACATCCCAGATGTGATGCTGTGGAATAGGGCCAGTGTATTGGGTACATGGCTACTGTGTTATTGTTTGTCAGGCCAACTTGCCACACATACAAAGTGACAGAGGTGGGGACAGAGAGGATTTTCTGCAGTGTCACACTGTCTCCAGCATGTGACAATGATCGGTACAGGGTGAGTCCTGTCTGACTTTGACTTAGCTTAGTCACTGTCTATCCATCTCCATCCACACAGACACACACACACACCGTCCTTGGAGTGCTGCTGGGTTGTGGTTGGGCTCTGTGTGTGTTGTGTTGTCAGTATGTCTCTGCCCTCTCTCGCTCTCTGTCTCTCTCCCTTTCTCTATATATCGGTCAGGTCAATATGAACTGAATGTGCAGGAAGTGAACCGGTCACATGTAGAGCAGGCTGAGAAGTCACATGACCCTGCAAAGAGAAGGTCAGCGCTGGGCTGGTGACCCGTCTCTACAGAGGGGGCTGGGTGACCCGTCTCTACAGAGGGGGCTGGGTGACCCGTCTCGGTGTGAATGCCTCCTGCACTGCTGCTGTCTGTTTCCGAAATGACCCCTATTCCTGATTATAGTGCACTACTTTTGACCAGAACACCATGGGAATAGGGAGCCATTTGGAATGCAGACTCCATCTCTCACTTTTCTGTGGTGACTCATCCAGCCACCTAGCTGTTGGTCGGCGGGGGAAGCCAAAACACAACGTGTCTGACTGACTCTGAGGCGGAGGCTTTTCCACTGGCCAACCACAAGTTCACAGAAACCATTCAGCTCATCAGAGCAGTCACTCTGGGCTAACGGGTCCCAAATAAGTGGCATTTTTCAAAATATAAACCGCCGGAAAAGAGACGTGTGATTTATTTAGTTAAAAAGACATCGTCTTTCATCGTGTGTACAAACGTTTTGATCAGAACTCACATTAAAGTGTCATGCGACACTTAGCGATGTTCAATGTAGTTGATGGATAAAGTGATTGGTTCATATTGTCACATGTCCTCTGTGTGTCTCCTGTGATTGGCAGATGTCAACGAGTGCAACAAGAGGAATGGAGGATGTGACCACGAGTGTAACAACACTATGGGTAGCTACCATTGCTCCTGTCGCCGCGGTTACATGCTGGTCGAACGCAAGTTGTGTAACGGTAAGAGACACACGCGCACACACACACACACCGTACCTGAAGGAAGTATTGAACTGTCCTCACTGTGTGTGTGTGTGTGTGTGTGTGTGTGTGTGTGTGTGTGTGTGTGTGTGTGTGTGTGTGTGTGTGTGTGTGTGTGTGTGTGTGTGTGTGTGTGTGTGTGTGTGTGTGTGTGTGTGTGTGTGTGTGTGTGTGTGTGTGTGTGTGTGTGTGTGTGTTTCAGATGTGGATGAGTGCCAGGATCCAGGGATGTGTGGGACAGCGAGGTGTGTGAACCAGGATGGAGACTATGACTGTCTGTGTGAGACGGGATACATTTACGACAACAACACCAAGACCTGCCTAGGTGAGCAGTACACCAAAAACACATTACTCAGTACTGACACATTATATACATGTAATACATATACATACTATAATGTATAGAATACATTATATACAGTGCATTCAGAAAGTATTCAGACCGTTTGACCTTTTCCACATTTTGTTACGCTACAGCCTTATTCTAAAATTGATTAAAAATAAACCGTATGTCATCAATCTACACACAATACCCCATAATGACAAAGCGAAAACAGGTTTTTAGAAATGTTTGCAAATGTATTGAAAATAAAAAACAGATACCTTATTTACATAAGTATTCAGACCATTTGCTATGAGAAATTGAGCTCAGGTGCATCCTGTTTCCATTGATCATCCTTGAGATGTTTCTACAACTTGATTGGAGTCCACCTGTGGTAAATTCAATTGATTGGACATGATTTGGAAAGGCACACACCTGTCCATATAAAAATGTCCCACAGTTGACAGTGCATGTCAGAGCAAAAACCAAGCCATAATGTCGAAGGAATTGTACGTGGCGCTCCGAGACAGCATTGTGTCGAGGCACAGATCTGGGGAAGTTAACCAAAACATTTCTGCAGCATTGAAGGTCCCAAGAACACAGTGGCCTCCATCATTCTTAAATGGAAGAAGTTTAGAATCACCAAGACTCTTCCTAGAGCTGGCCACCCGGCCAAACTGAGCAATCGGGGGAGAAGGGCCTTGGTCATGGAGGTGACCAAGAACCCAATGGTCACTCTGACAGAGCTCCAGAGTTCCTCTGTGGAGATGGGAGAACCTTCCGGAAGGACAACCATCTTTGCAGCACTCCACCAATCAGGCCTTTATGGTAGAGTGGCCAGACGGAACCACTCCTCAGTAAAAAGCACATGACAGCCCACTTGGATTCTCTGGTATGATGATACCAAGATTGAACTCTTTGGCCTGAATGCCAAGGGTCATGTCTGGAGGAAACCTGGCACCATCCCTACGGTGAAGCACGGTGGTGGCAGCATCATGCTGTGGGGATGTTTTTCAGCAGCAGGGACTGGGAGACTAGTCAGGATTGAGGGAAAGATGAACGGAACAAAGCACAGAGAGATCCTTGATGAAAACCTGTTCCAGAGCGATCAGGACCTCAGACTGGGGTGAAGGTTCACCTTCCAACAGGACAACGAGTCTCTGAATGTCCTTGAGTGGCACAGCCAGAGCCCGGACTTGAACACGATCAAACATCTCTGGAGAGACCTGAAAATAGCTGTGCTGCGACGCTCCCCATCCAACCTGACAGAGCTTGAGAGGATCTGCAGAGAAGAATGGGAGAAACTCCCAAAATACAGGTGTGCCAAGCTTGTAGGGTCATACCCAAGAAGACTTGGGGCTGTAATTGCTGCCAAAGTTGCTTTAACACAGTACTGAGTAAAAAGTTGGAAAACTCAAAAAATTTAATTTAAAAAAATGTTTAAAAGTCAAGGCGTCTGAAGACATTCCGAATGCAGTGTGTGTGTATATATGTCACACACAATGAACTGGGGTTGCAAAATTCTGGTTATTTTCCACCCAGATTTCCTGCTTATTCCTTCCTGATTCAGGGAATCTTTCAACCGGGATTTCTGGAAAATCTTGTCATTTAAAAGAAAAAAGTTACAGGAATTTTGCAACCCTACAGTGAATACCCACAAATAAAGCTACACACAAGCTAATCCTACATCTCGCTCTGCTTGACAATGTGTTGGTCTCAGCTGGACTGCAGCCAGCTGTGTTGTAGAGCCAGCTAGCTAGTCTAGTGGTGCAGACGGCTGTGTTGTAGAGCCAGCTAGCTAGTCTAGTGATGCAGCCAGCTGTGTTGTAGAGCCAGCTAGCTAGTCTAGTGGTGCAGACGGCTGTGTTGTAGAGCCAGCTAGCTAGTCTAGTGGTGCAGCCAGCTAGCTAGTCTAGTGGTGCAGACGGCTGTGTTGTAGAGACAGCTAGCTAGTCTAGTGGTGCAGCCAGCTAGCTAGTCTAGTGGTGCAGACGGCTGTGTTGTAGAGACAGCTAGCTAGTCTAGTGGTGCAGCCGGCTGTGTTGTAGAGCCAGCTAGCTAGTCTAGTGATGCAGACAGCTGTGTTGTAGAGCCAGCTAGCTAGTCTAGTGGTGCAGCCGGCTGTGTTGTAGAGCCAGCTAGCTAGTCTAGTGATGCAGACAGCTGTGTTGTAGAGCCAGCTAGCTAGTCTAGTGATGCAGACAGCTGTGTTGTAGAGCCAGCTAGCTAGTCTAGTGATGCAGACAGCTGTGTTGTAGAGCCAGCTAGCTAGTCTAGTGATGCAGACAGCTGTGTTGTAGAGCCAGCTAGCTAGTCTAGTGATGCAGACAGCTGTGTTGTAGAGCCAGCTAGCTAGTCTAGTGGTGCAGCCGGCTGTGTTGTAGAGACAGCTAGCTAGTCTAGTGATGCAGCCAGCTGTCATTCATGCATACCTACACACATACATATGCCAGTGGAGGCTGGTGGGAGGCGCTATAGGAGGACCGGCTCATTGTAATAAATGGAACGGAGTCCAACGTGGTTTCCATACGTTTCATGTTTTTGGACCTTTCCAGTCATTTACAATGAGCCTGTCCTCCAGTAGCTCCTCCTACCAGCCTCCACTGACATACACAATCTCTCTCTTACACACACTCTGAGACACACACTCTGAGACACACACACACTCTGAGACACACACACACTCTGAGACACACACACACTCTGAGACACACACACACTCTGAGACACACACACACTCTGAGACACACACACTCTGAGACACACACACTCTGAGACACACACACTCTGAGACACACACACTCTGAGACACACACAGGACACACTCTGAGACACACACAGGACACACTCTGAGACACACACAGGACACACTCTGAGACACACACACTCTGAGACACACACACACACTCTGAGACACACACACACACTCTGAGACACACACACACACTCTGAGACACACACACACACTCTGAGACACACACACACACTCTGAGACACACAGACGAACTGCCAAGTAAGCTGTTAGCGCGTCATCTTTTCATTTATAGTCAATACATTCTGTTTATCATTTTTTTTACAAGACCGATCTCTATCTGCACGACATCCTCTCCTGCCAAACGCTCAATGGTCCTTTAAAATGTCATCCTAGTCTTTTATTTGTCAAACAAGTTTGTTCTTGTCTTGCATTGTACTTACTGAGAGAGAGGAGAGGGAGGGAGAAAGAGAAAGCGGGGGAGGGAAGGGAGGCGGTCACAGAGTCACTCTTTAGAAGAACTAACATTTATCCATCCGTATCATAATAAACCTCATGGCCTTCTAAGGTCATTCAGACAGACGTTCTGGCTTCATCCCAAATGGTTCCCCATTCCCTATGTAGTGCACTACTTTAGACCCCAGCTCTAGGGGAATAGGGTGCCAGTTGGGACATGGTCCAGTTGACATCAGGAGAGATCTAAGTCAGGAGTTGTTCCTCCATCTGTTGATGCTGATAACATTTTAGAGACGTTGTTTTTCACTTCAGTGGTTTTCTCCCCCAGCCTTGTCTGGCGGTTGTAGTTCCAGAGATGGACCAATGGACACCCTTCTCTCTCTGTTTTTTCCCCTCTCTCTTTCACTCCGTCTTTTATCTCCCTCCCTCCCTCCGTCTCTCTTTCTCTCTCTCTCTCTGTCAGATGTGGATGAGTGTGAGCAGGGAGTGTGTGAGGAGTGTGTTAACACGCCCGGTAGTTTCCGGTGTTTCTGTGACGGTCGGCAGGGCAAGAAGTTGAGCCACGACCTCAGGAGCTGTCAGGTAAAAAGTCCCCACTCACATTATCAAGACCTTACCTGTAGAAAACACCCCCCATTTATTAGTAAGGGATTCAATCAAAGGTTCATTATCGACAAGCAGCACTGCACTCTAGACCAGGGCTGCTCAACCATCTTCCTGGAGATTTACTGTCCTGTAGGTTTTCAGTCCGACCCTCTTCCTGGAGATCTACTGTCCTGTAGGTTTTCAGTCCAACCCTCTTCCTGGAGATCTACTGTCCTGTAGATTTTCACTCCGACCCTCTTCCTGGTGGTCTACTGTCCTGTAGGTTTTCAGTCCAACCTTAATTTAACACACCTGATTCTACTAATTAGCTGCTCAACAAGACCTTAACTAGCTGAATCAGATATGCTACATTAGGGTTGGAGTGTGAACCTACAGGACGGTAGATCTCCAGGAAGAGGGTTGGACTGAAAACCTACAGGACAGTAGATCTCCAGGAGAGGGTCGGGCAGCCCCGGTCTAGACAATGGACCTATTAAAAGGTACTTTCCGTTACAATGTGCACCTGATTTGAATCTTTCCTTTAGAAGACATGTCAGATTCCAGTTATCCCTTGTGTGCTGACCCTTAACATATGTAGAGGAATGGCACACAGCTCAGCCCCCCCCCAAAGTGATTCTTACTGTGGGTGCGTTCCTAAAAACACTCTGCCCAGAGCGCACTCTGGCACTCCATTCTTATTTTCAGATTATCCGTTCGTAAATTCTGAGTGTTTCGCTCAGAGCGCATACTGGACGCTCTGGCCGAGGAGTAGGGTTGATCTGAGGGTTCTGACCTCAATGGCAGTCAAACACCCAAGCTAACTGGCTAAAGTTGGCTAGCTGGTAGCTACTTCCAGACACAAATGAGAAAACACCTCACTCTGACCATTTTACTCATCGTAGCAGAGCTGGTCAGGCTGTTTACATGTTATCCAGAGCGTTGGTGACTAACTGTGCTGCTGGCAACAATTTAATGATGTTTTTTTTGCCAACATATACTGACACTGGTTATATTCAACGGTGTTGCGCGTTCGTAAATTCCTCAGTTATTCAGCGCTCTGAAATAGGAGTAGATAGCCAGAGTGAATTTACGGCTGCATCACTAGACTCTCTCTTCCCCCAACAGGAGATCACTACATGTGTCTCTCTCACCATGAAGAGGAACTCCCGTTCTCTCTACCTGGGCCGGATGTTCAGCGGAGTCCCAGTGGTCAGGCTACGCTTCCGCAGGAGAGTCCAGACTGGGTGGGCCTTACCTTTGACCTCTAACCTTTTAACCTTACCAGTCTCCTGAGGTTTCAACCTCTTTTCCAAGAGAGACCTGGAAAGATGCCAGTAAGGCAAAAGCATTTTAAGGGTTCATAGTTATAACCATAGTCTTGTACCATTGTAGAATTATATTACATCCTGTCTTTATCTCTCTCTCCCTCCTCTAGGTTCTCAGCTGAGTTTGACCTCCGTACCTTTGACCCGGAGGGGGTCATCTTCTTCGCTGGTGGTCACCTGAACAGTTCCTGGATTGTTCTGGCAATGCATCATGGGAAACTGGAGCTGCAGCTGAGGTACGGGGCGGTCAGCCGGGTCACCAGCAGCGGGCCCGTCGTCAACGATGGACAGTGGAGAAAGGTCAGAGGTTATTCTGGGGTTTAGGGGGGTGTTTAACTTATGGGTTGGGTCTCAATAGTCTAAAGTGGCATCTCCTCTCCTGAGGGGTCGTTGACTCGGGTGCATCCCAAATGGCCCCCTGTTCCCTATGTAGTGCACTACTTTTTGGAGGAGGTGTTACTGGTGACCTGGTCAGAATGTGTGCACTGTATAGGAAATAGGATATCATTTGGGACTGAGACACTGTAGGATAAGAACATGTAAAACCATTTTTTTTACAATTTGAGCTCCTGTCTTTTCTGATTGGTCTGTAGATCTCAGTGGAGGAGCAGGGGCGGAGTCTGGTGATAAAGATTGACAGGGAGGCGGTGATGAAGATAGCTGTGAACGGAGATCTGTTCACCCTGAAGAAAGGCATGCATGAACT
Organism: Salmo salar; assembly: GCF_965601325.2. NCBI lineage: Eukaryota > Metazoa > Chordata > Actinopteri > Salmoniformes > Salmonidae > Salmo > Salmo salar. The sequence goes on along the minus strand of NC_138306.1, from coordinate 88,773,031 downwards.
CAACCTGACTGTAGGGGGCGTCCCTTTCAAAGAGGACAGTCTCATCAACCAGGTTAGGGGGGTGGGGTCCTCTCTAGAATCTCTGTTCTGGGGAGATGTGTGTGTTGTTTTCTCTGCCTAATGTGTGTGTGTGTGTGTGTGTCTCCAGGTGAACCCGAGGTTTGACGGCTGTATGCGTGAGTGGCGCTGGTTAACAGGAGAGGATACGTCCATTCAGGAGACCATCAGGTCTAATGACAACATGCAGTGTTTCAGTACAGAAAACCCCGGAACCTATTACCCTGGGACAGGCTTCGCTCTGTTCAACATCACATACGGTGGGTCTGCTGTGTGTGGGATTATGTGTGTGCACGTCTCTATGCATCTTCTGATTTGCATGTATCATTTGCACATTTACCTGTGTGTGTATAACCACATCTCTCTCCCCCAGCAGAGTCCCAGTCTCTGAGTATCCAGCTGACTCTGAGACCAGCCTCCACTGTTGGGGTTCTATTGGCACTCGTTTATCAGGACAGCGTCCCTCTCTCCATCTCTCTGTCCGACTACCACAGAGACAACCAGGAATGGCGGGAGGTGAGATGTTACTTTGGCCCGACGCTGTCGGTCGGTCTGTCTGGCTCGCTGTCTGTCTGGCTCGCTGTCTGTCTGGCTCGCTGTCTGTCTGGCTCGCTGTCTGTCTGGCTCGCTGTCTGTCTGGCTCGCTGTCTGTCTGGCTCGCTGTCTGTCTGGCTCGCTCGCTCGCTGTCTGGCTCGCTCGCTGTCTGTCTGTCTGTCTGTCTGTCTGTCTGTCTGGCTCGCTCGCTGTCTGTCTGTCTGTCTGTCTGTCTGTCTGTCTGGCTCGCTGTCTGTCTGTCTGTCTGTCTGTCTCGCTCTGCTCTGTCTGTCTGTCTGTCTGTCTCGTCTGTCTGTCTGTCTGTCTGTCTCGTCTGTCTGTCTGTCTGTCTGTCTGTCTGGCTCGCTGTCTGTCTGTCTCGTCTGTCTGTCTGTCTGTCTCGACTCGCTGTCTGTCTGTCTGTCTGTCTGGCTCGCTCGCTCGCTGCGACTCGCTGTCTGACTCGCTGTCTGACTGACCTCTCTGTCTCGGTCTGTATGAATTCATGTTTTGTTTGTCTTGAGTGTGATGTCTCTCTGTATCTTTCTCTCTACCCCCCCAGTATGTCCTGGTCTCTGTGGGTGATGTCTCTCTGTATCTTTCTCTCTACCCCCCAGTATGTCCTGGTCTCTGTGGGTGATGTCTCTCTGTATCTTTCTCTCTACCCCCCAGTATGTCCTGGTCTCTGTGGGTGATGTCTCTCTGTATCTTTCTCTCTACCCCCCAGTATGTCCTGGTCTCTGTGGGTGATGTCTCTCTGTATCTTTCTCTCTACCCCCCCAGTATGTCCTGGTCTCTGTGGGTGATGTCTCTCTGTATCTTTCTCTCTACCCCCCAGTATGTCCTGGTCTCTGTGGGTGATGTCTCTCTGTATCTTTCTCTCTACCCCCCAGTATGTCCTGGTCTCTGTGGGTGATGTCTCTCTGTATCTTTCTCTCTACCCCCCAGTATGTCCTGGTCTCTGTGGGTGATGTCTCTCTGTATCTTTCTCTCTACCCCCCAGTATGTCCTGGTCTCTGTGGGTGATGTCTCTCTGTATCTTTCTCTCTACCCCCCAGTATGTCCTGGTCTCTGTGGGTGATGTCTCTCTGTATCTTTCTCTCTACCCCCCAGTATGTCCTGGTCTCTGTGGGTGATGTCTCTCTGTATCTTTCTCTCTACCCCCCAGTATGTCCTGGTCTCTGTGGGTGATGTCTCTCTGTATCTTTCTCTCTACCCCCCAGTATGTCCTGGTCTCTGTGGGTGATGTCTCTCTGTATCTTTCTCTCTACCCCCCAGTATGTCCTGGTCTCTGTGGGTGATGTCTCTCTGTATCTTTCTCTCTACCCCCCAGTATGTCCTGGTCTCTGTGGGTGATGTCTCTCTGTATCTTTCTCTCTACCCCCCAGTATGTCCTGGTCTCTGTGGGTGATGTCTCTCTGTATCTTTCTCTCTACCCCCCAGTATGTCCTGGTCTCTGTGGGTGATGTCTCTCTGTATCTTTCTCTCTACCCCCCCAGTATGTCCTGGTCTCTGTGGGTGATGTCTCTCTGTATCTTTCTCTCTACCCCCCAGTATGTCCTGGTCTCTGTGGGTGATGTCTCTCTGTATCTTTCTCTCTACCCCCCAGTATGTCCTGGTCTCTGTGGGTGATGTCTCTCTGTATCTTTCTCTCTACCCCCCAGTATGTCCTGGTCTCTGTGGGTGATGTCTCTCTGTATCTTTCTCTCTACCCCCCAGTATGTCCTGGTCTCTGTGGGTGATGTCTCTCTGTATCTTTCTCTCTACCCCCCAGTATGTCCTGGTCTCTGTGGGTGATGTCTCTCTGTATCTTTCTCTCTACCCCCCAGTATGTCCTGGTCTCTGTGGGTGATGTCTCTCTGTATCTTTCTCTCTACCCCCCAGTATGTCCTGGTCTCTGTGGGTGATGTCTCTCTGTATCTTTCTCTCTACCCCCCAGTATGTCCTGGTCTCTGTGGGTGATGTGATCGTGGCCAGCGCCCCGGCCTTCCTGTGTGATGCAGAGGTTCATGAGGTCAACGTGACGGTCAGTGGGAACCTGACCATACTAGAGGTGGACGGTCAGCCTGGACAGAGTCACACCACACCTGGACAGGAGACGGTTGACCTCAGCCTGCCTTCAACCACCTTTATAGGAGGGCTCCCCGGTGAGTTGGACGGGAATAGGAGGGCTCCCCGGTGAGGTGGACGGGAATAGGAGGGCTCCCCGGTGAGGTGGACGGGAATAGGAGGGCTCCCCGGTGAGTTGGACGGGTATAGGAGGACTCCCCGGTGAGGTGGACGGGAATAGGAGGGCTCCCCGGTGAGTTGGACGGGAATAGGAGGGCTCCCCGGTGAGGTAGACGGGAATAGGAGGGCTCCCCGGTGAGGTGGACGGGAATAGGAGGGCTCCCCGGTGAGGTAGACGGGAATAGGAGGGCTCCCCGGTGAGGTAGACGGGAATAGGAGGGCTCCCCGGTGAGGTGGACGGGAATAGGAGGGCTCCCCGTGAGTTGGACGGGAATAGGAGGGCTCCCCGGTGAGGTAGACGGGAATAGGAGGGCTCCCCGGTGAGGTAGACGGGAATAGGAGGGCTCCCCGGTGAGGTAGACGGGAATAGGAGGGCTCCCCGGTGAGGTAGACGGGAATAGGAGGGCTCCCCGGTGAGTTGGACGGGAATAGGAGGGCTCCCCGTGAGTTGGACGGGTATAGGAGGGCTCCCCGGTGAGGTAGACGGGTATAGGAGGGCTCCCCGGTGAGGTGGACGGGAATAGGAGGGCTCCCCGGTGAGGTGGACGGGAATAGGAGGGCTCCCCGGTGAGGTGGACGGGAATAGGAGGGCTCCCCGGTGAGGTGGACGGGAATAGGAGGGCTCCCCGGTGAGGTGGACGGGAATAGGAGGGCTCCCCGGTGAGGTGGACGGGAATAGGAGGGCTCCCCGGTGAGGTGGACGGGAATAGGAGGGCTCCCCGGTGAGGTGGACGGGAATAGGAGGGCTCCCCGGTGAGGTGGACGGGAATAGGAGGGCTCCCCGGTGAGGTGGACGGGAATAGGAGGGCTCCCCGGTGAGGTGGACGGGAATAGGAGGGCTCCCCGGTGAGGTGGACGGGAATAGGAGGGCTCCCCGGTGAGGTGGACGGGAATAGGAGGGCTCCCCGGTGAGGTGGACGGGAATAGGAGGGCTCCCCGGTGAGGTGGACGGGAATAGGAGGGCTCCCCGGTGAGGTGGACGGGAATAGGAGGGCTCCCCGGTGAGGTGGACGGGTATAGGAGGGCTCCCCGGTGAGGTGGACGGGTATAGGAGGGCTCCCCGGTGAGGTGGACGGGTATAGGACTCCCCGGTGAGGTAGACGGGTATAGGACTCCCCGGTGAGGTAGACGGGTATAGGACTCCCCGGTGAGGTAGACGGGCATAGGACTCCCCGGTGAGGTAGACGGGTATAGGAGGACTCCCCGGTGAGGTAGACGGGTATAGGAGGGCTCCCCGGTGAGGTAGACGGGTATAGGACTCCCCGGTGAGGTAGACGGGTATAGGACTCCCCGGTGAGGTAGACGGGTATAGGACTCCCCGGTGAGGTAGACGGGTATAGGACTCCCCGGTGAGGTAGACGGGTATAGGAGGACTCCCCGGTGAGGTGGACGGGTATAGGAGGGCTCCCCGGTGAGTTGGACGGGTATAGGAGGGCTCCCCGGGGAGTTGGACGGGAATAGGAGGGCTCCCCGGTGAGGTGGACGGGTATAGGGGGCTCCCCGGTGAGGTAGACGGGTATAGGAGGGCTCCCCGGTGAGGTGGACGGGTATAGGAGGGCTCCCCGGTGAGGTGGACGGGTATAGGAGGGCTCCCCGGTGAGTTGGACGGGTATAGGAGGGCTCCCCGGTGAGGTGGACGGGAATAGGAGGGCTCCCCGGTGAGTTGGACGGGAATAGGAGGGCTCCCCGGTGAGGTGGACGGGAATAGGAGGGTGGGAATAGGAGGGGAATAGGAGGGCTCCCCGGTGAGGTAGACGGGTATAGGAGGGCTCCCCGGGAGGTAGGAGGGGAATAGGAGGGCTCCCCGGTGAGGTAGACGGGAATAGGAGGGCTCCCCGGTGAGGTAGACGGGAATAGGAGGGCTCCCCGGTGAGGTAGACGGGAATAGGAGGGCTCCCCGGTGAGTTGGACGGGAATAGGAGGGCTCCCCGTGAGTTGGACGGGTATAGGAGGGCTCCCCGGTGAGTTGGACGGGAATAGGAGGGCTCCCCGGTGAGGTAGACGGGTATAGGAGGGCTCCCCGGTGAGGTGGACGGGAATAGGAGGGCTCCCCGGTGAGGTAGACGGGAATAGGAGGGCTCCCCGGTGAGGTAGACGGGAATAGGAGGGCTCCCCGGTGAGGTGGACGGGAATAGGAGGGCTCCCCGGTGAGGTGGACGGGAATAGGAGGGCTCCCCGGTGAGGTGGACGGGAATAGGAGGGCTCCCCGGTGAGGTGGACGGGAATAGGAGGGCTCCCCGGTGAGGTGGACGGGAATAGGAGGGCTCCCCGGTGAGGTGGACGGGAATAGGAGGGCTCCCCGGTGAGTTGGACGGGAATAGGAGGGCTCCCCGGTGAGGTGGACGGGTATATGAGGGCGGGAATAGGAGGGGAATAGGAGGGCTCCCCGGTGAGTTGGACGGGAATAGGAGGGCTCCCCGGTGAGGTGGACGGGTATATGAGGGCGGGAATAGGAGGGGAATAGGAGGGCTCCCCGGTGAGGTAGACGGGAATAGGAGGGCTCCCCGGTGAGGTAGACGGGAATAGGAGGGCTCCCCGGTGAGGTAGACGGGAATAGGAGGGCTCCCCGGTGAGGTAGACGGGAATAGGAGGGCTCCCCGGTGAGGTAGACGGGAATAGGAGGGCTCCCCGGTGAGGTGGACGGGAATAGGAGGGCTCCCCGGTGAGTTGGACGGGAATAGGAGGGCTCCCCGTGAGTTGGACGGGTATAGGAGGGCTCCCCGGTGAGTTGGACGGGAATAGGAGGGCTCCCCGGTGAGGTAGACGGGTATAGGAGGGCTCCCCGGTGAGGTGGACGGGTATAGGAGGGCTCCCCGGTGAGGTAGACGGGTATAGGAGGGCTCCCCGGTGAGGTAGACGGGTATAGGAGGGCTCCCCGGTGAGGTGGACGGGAATAGGAGGGCTCCCCGGTGAGGTGGACGGGTATAGGAGGGCTCCCCGGTGAGGTGGACGGGTATAGGAGGGCTCCCCGGTGAGGTGGACGGGAATAGGAGGTCTCCCCGGTGAGGTGGACGGGAATAGGAGGTCTCCCCGGTGAGGTGGACGGGAATAGGAGGTCTCCCCGGTGAGGTGGACGGGAATAGGAGGGCTCCCCGGTGAGGTGGACGGGAATGAGGGCGGGAGGGGGGGGGGGCTCCCCGGTGAGGTAGACGGGAATAGGAGGGCTCCCCGGTGAGTTGGACGGGAATAGGAGGGCTCCCCGTGAGTTGGACGGGTATAGGAGGGCTCCCCGGTGAGGTGGACGGGTATAGGAGGGCTCCCCGGTGAGGTGGACGGGAATAGGAGGGCTCCCCGGTGAGGTGGACGGGAATAGGAGGGCTCCCCGGTGAGGTGGACGGGAATAGGAGGGCTCCCCGGTGAGGTGGACGGGAATAGGAGGGCTCCCCGGTGAGGTGGACGGGAATAGGAGGGCTCCCCGGTGAGGTGGACGGGAATAGGAGGGCTCCCCGGTGAGGTGGACGGGAATAGGAGGGCTCCCCGGTGAGGTGGACGGGAATAGGAGGGCTCCCCGGTGAGGTGGACGGGAATAGGAGGGCTCCCCGGTGAGGTGGACGGGAATAGGAGGGCTCCCCGGTGAGGTGGACGGGAATAGGAGGGCTCCCCGGTGAGGTGGACGGGTATAGGAGGGCTCCCCGGTGAGGTAGACGGGTATAGGAGGGCTCCCCGGTGAGGTAGACGGGTATAGGAGGGCTCCCCGGTGAGGTAGACGGGTATAGGAGGGCTCCCCGGTGAGGTAGACGGGTATAGGAGGGCTCCCCGGTGAGGTAGACGGGTATAGGAGGGCTCCCCGGTGAGGTAGACGGGTATAGGAGGGCTCCCCGGTGAGGTAGACGGGTATAGGACTCCCCGGTGAGGTAGACGGGTATAGGACTCCCCGGTGAGGTAGACGGGTATAGGACTCCCCGGTGAGGTAGACGGGTATAGGACTCCCCGGTGAGGTAGACGGGTATAGGAGGACTCCCCGGTGAGGTAGACGGGTATAGGAGGGCTCCCCGGTGAGTTGGACGGGTATAGGAGGGCTCCCCGGTGAGTTGGACGGGAATAGGAGGGCTCCCCGGTGAGGTAGACGGGAATAGGAGGGCTCCCCGGTGAGGTAGACGGGTATAGGGCTCCCCGGTGAGGTAGACGGGTATAGGACTCCCCGGTGAGGTAGACGGGTATAGGAGGACTCCCGGTGAGTTGGACGGGTATAGGAGGACTCCCCGGTGAGGTGGACGGGAATAGGAGGGCTCCCCGGTGAGTTGGACGGGAATAGGAGGGCTCCCCGGTGAGGTAGACGGGTATAGGAGGGTGGGAATAGGAGGGGAATAGGAGGGCTCCCCGGTGAGTTGGACGGGAATAGGAGGGCTCCCCGGTGAGGTAGACGGGTATAGGAGGGCTCCCCGGTGAGGTAGACGGGTATAGGAGGGCTCCCCGGTGAGGTAGACGGGTATAGGAGGGCTCCCCGGTGAGGTAGACGGGTATAGGACTCCCCGGTGAGGTAGACGGGTATAGGACTCCCCGGTGAGGTAGACGGGTATAGGAGGACTCCCCGGTGAGGTAGACGGGTATAGGAGGACTCCCCGGTGAGGTAGACGGGTATAGGAGGGCTCCCCGGTGAGTTGGACGGGAATAGGAGGGCTCCCCGGTGAGGTAGACGGGAATAGGAGGGCTCCCCGGTGAGGTAGACGGGTATAGGACTCCCCGGTGAGGTAGACGGGTATAGGACTCCCCGGTGAGGTAGACGGGTATAGGACTCCCCGGTGAGGTAGACGGGTATAGGACTCCCCGGTGAGGTAGACGGGTATAGGAGGACTCCCCGGTGAGTTGGACGGGTATAGGAGGGCTCCCCGGTGAGGTGGACGGGAATAGGAGGTCTCCCCGGTGAGGTAGACGGGAATAGGAGGGCTCCCCGGTGAGGTGGACGGGAATAGGAGGGCTCCCCGGTGAGGTGGACGGGAATAGGAGGGCTCCCCGGTGAGGTGGACGGGAATAGGAGGGCTCCCCGGTGAGTTGGACGGGAATAGGAGGGCTCCCCGGTGAGGTGGACGGGTATATGAGGGCGGGAATAGGAGGGGAATAGGAGGGCTCCCCGGTGAGGTAGACGGGAATAGGAGGGCTCCCCGGTGAGGTAGACGGGAATAGGAGGGCTCCCCGGTGAGGTAGACGGGTATAGGAGGACTCCCCGGTGAGGTAGACGGGTATAGGAGGGCGGGAATAGGAGGGGAATAGGAGGGCTCCCCGGTGAGGTAGACGGGAATAGGAGGGCTCCCCGGTGAGGTAGACGGGTATAGGAGGGCTCCCCGGTGAGGTAGACGGGTATAGGAGGACTCCCCGGTGAGGTGGACGGGAATAGGAGGGCTCCCCGGTGAGGTAGACGGGAATAGGAGGGCTCCCCGGTGAGGTAGACGGGAATAGGCAGAGAGAGACATGCAACAACACACTCATCACTACTGTACTCTAGACAAACACCCAGTTACAAACAAAAAGCCTCACTGACACACACAGTTTCGCCATTACCATTAACCACTTCAACTGATGTCATTAATTTCAGTTCTGACCTGTGACCTCTAACCCCTGTACCAGACGTGCCCCTGGTGTCGACCCTGGTGTCATCTTTCTACCGCGGCTGCATGGAGGTGACGATCAACGGCCTGGCTCTGGACCTGGACGAGGCCTTCCACAAACACAACGACATCCGCTCCCACTCCTGCCCTCTGCTGGGGGGGGCCTTGTGACCGCTGCAGTCCCCTTCGCCCCGTCCTCACTGGAGTCGGGGGAAGTTGCCCCTAGACACTGATCTTGGGTCAGTTTGATATTTTCCCCCACAAATGGTTAGGTTTAGGGGGAGTGGAAGCTGATCCTAGATCTGTAGCAAGGGGAAACTTCACCCCGTCCACTACAGTCCACCATAACCCACAGGGCCTTAACCTAAGCAAGGAATGAGTCCCAAATAGCACTCTATTCCCTATATGACCCCTATGGGTTCTGGTCAAAACTATTGGTGCACTATTTAGGGAATAGGGTGCCATTTGGGATGTACCCAGGAGCTGGCCGAGTGGCCAACCCTTCTCCTGGCCAACCCTTCTCCTGGACTACCCTCAGTCATTCTGCTCTCAGCGTGATCGAATGTAGGAGCAGCACTCTCACATCTGAGGTTGCTGGTTGCAGGTGCGTAGGAAAATTCAGTGATATCTTGAAAACAAAAATCCAATATCTCACGCTGCTCTTGCCAGTATCTTTTAGTGTAATAAGCTTATGTATCGGGCTCATGGCCTTCGTCAGAGCTAACGGTGATCAAACTGGATCCAGAAGTGGAATAGCTGGCAGTACTCCAGAAGAGGTTTGGTAAACTGACCCAGTCCCTTGTGGAATAAAACCTATAAGGTGTGTGTGTGTGGGGGGGTGTATTCAGTAGCACAAGGCTTTGTTATTGTAAAACTTGCACACCATCGCAGGTAAAAATGGACTGAGTTTAATAAAAACATCTGTTTGGTGCTTTCCAACTTAATGCAAACTTAGTCTACCTGCAATTTAGCTCTGCACACTGCCTACAGATTACAGCATAGGGCTAGGCCTTCTCTTAATATGACCCCATTAAAAAACCTTCCTTACCCTCCAAACCATGCTTCTAGTCCTCTACAGTTACATCCACCCACCCTCAGCCAATGAAACACTCCATACTGTCCCCCTTTCACATGCCCCTCCCTCCTTCCCTCAGTATCACCAATCAGCACACGCCAGGAAAACACTAAGCCAATCAGATTAGGCTAATTAACATGCAGTAACCAATCAGACACACAGGGGATGGCATCGAGCACTGCTTCACCACACTGAGCTACTGAGAGAATAGGAGTGTAAGCGCTGTAATATACTGTATGTGTAAATAATGTGACTAAATGCTTTTTAGAAAAAATACAAAAGGAAAAAAAAAAAAAAGACCTCAACGCATCGAGATAATCATCCAAAACAGTTTCACTTCTCTAAAGAATGTCAGAAAAACAAAGAACATCTTTCATTAGGCCAAAAAGGGCTGCAGTATTTCCTCCTCTGGGATCTAGAGTTTCTGCTGAATTTCACAATGGAGCGGTCGATGGAGGTTTTCTCTTCTGTGTTGTGTGTTATTATACTATAGGTTTGTTTGGCTGGTGATTTGTTCACCTGTCTTTTAGTCTTTACATCCCTGATCACATCAATTCAGTCTGTTTGAAAACTTAATAAAGATGATGGCATGGAGTTTTAAAACTGGTTGTGGAGAGATTGTTTTTAGTAATTTTTTTTTTCATTGTACTGCTCATTATGTTTTTGTCCCAAATGGGACCCTATTCCCTATGTAGTGCACTAGTTTTGAACAGGGCCCTGGTCATCAGAGCTGAACACTGCAACTACATCACATGACCACTAGGTGGAACAAGAAGCATAATAACAAATCGCATGGTTCAGTTGAGTATTTTAATCATGTAAAACATTTTAATACCGGGATCCCACCACAGTGAGAGAAGTTGGTTCACATTTCAAACATTTGGTTCTCCTCTCAATTTATGTTCCAGTTAATCATTGAACCAAGCCCTTCCTACTCTGACCCAAGCCCTTCCTACTCTGACCCAAGCCCTTCCTACTCTCTGACCCAAGCCCTTCCTACTCTCTGACCCAAGCCCTTCTTACTCTCTGACCCAAGCCCTTCCTACTCTCTGACCCAAGCCCTTCCTACTCTCTACAGCAGTGTTTATATAACTCTCTCTCTAATATCTATTTTAGTATCAGTCAAAAGTTGACACACCTACTCATTCTATTTTTTTATATATTTTTTTACTATTTTCTACATTGTAGAACAATAGTGAAGACATCAAAACTATGAAATAACATATGGAATCATGTAGTATCCAAAAAAGTTAAAGAAATCCAAATATGAGATTCTTCAAAGTAGCCTCACTTTTGGCATTCTCTCAACCAGCTTCATGAGGTAGTCACCTGGAATGCATTTCAATTAACAGGTGTGCCATAAGTTAATTTGTGTAATTTCTTTCCCTCTTAATGTGTTTGAGCCAATCAGTTGTGTTGTGACAAGGTAGGGGTGGTATACAGAAGATAAAAGACTAAGTCCATGTTATGGCAAGAACAGCTCAAATAAGCAAAGAGAAACGACAGTCCGTTACTTTAAGACATGAAGGTCAGTCAGTACGGAACATATCAAGAACTTTGACAGTTTCTTCAAGTGCAGTCGTAAAAACTGTCAAGCACTATGATGAAACTGGCTCTCATCAGGACCGCCACAGGAAAGGAAGACCCAGACTTACCTCTGCTGCAGAGGATAAGTTCATTAGAGTTACCAGCCTCAGAAATTGCAGCCCAAATAAATGCTTCAGAGTTCAAGTAACAGACAAGTCTCACCATCAACTATTCCGAGGAGGCAGGCATTCATCAAATCAAATTTTATTGGTCACATTCACATGGTTAGCAGATGTTAATGCGAGTGTAGCAAAATGCTTGCGCTTCTTGTTCCGACAGTGCAGTAATATCTAACAAATTCACAACGACTGCCTTATACACACAAATGTAAAGGGATTAATAAATATATGGATGAGCGATGGCCGTGCGCCATAGGCAAGATGCAGTAGATGGTATAGAATACAGTATATACATATGAGTAATCGAGGATATGTAGACATTATTACAGTGGTGTTATTTAAAGTGACTAGTGATACCTTTTTTACATCCATTTATGAAATGTATTAAAGTGGCCAGAGATTTGAGTCTGTTTGTTGGCAGCAGCCACTCTGTTAGTGATGCTGTTTAACAGTCTGATGGCCTTGAGATAGATGTTTTTCAGTCTCTCGGTCCCCGCTTTGATGCACCTGTACTGACCTCGCCTTCTGGATGATAGCGGGGTGAACAGGCAGTGGCTCGGGTGGTTGTTGTCCTTGATGATCTTTTTGGCCTTCCTGTGACATCAGGTGCTGTAGGTATCCTGGAGGGCAGGTAGTTTGCCCCCGGTGATGCGTTGTGCAGACCTCACTACCCTCTGGAGAGCATTACGGTTGTGGGTGGAGCAGTTGCCGTACCAGGCGTTGATACAGCTCGACAGGATGCTCTCGATTGTGCATCTGTAAAAGTTTGAGTGTTTTTAGATGACAAGCCAAATTTCTTCAGCCTCCTGAGGTTGAAGAGGCGCTGTTGCGCCTTCTTCACCACACTGTCTGTGGGTGGACCATTTCAGTTTGTCTGTGATGTGTACACCGAGGAACTTAAAATGTTCCACCTTCTCCACTACTGTCCCGTCAATGTAGATAGGGGGCTGCTCCCTCTGCTGTTTCCTGAGGTCCACGATCATCTCTTTTGTTTTGTTGACGTTGAGTGAGAGGTTGTTTTCCTGATACCACACTCCGAAGGCCCTCACCTCCTCCCTGTAGGCCGTCTCATCATTGTTGGTAATCAAGCCTACCACTGTAGTGTCGTCTGCAAACTTGATGATTGAGTTGGATGCGTGCATGGCCACGCAGTCGTGGGTGAACAGGGAGGACAGGAGAGGGCTGAGAACGCACCCTTGTGGGGCCCCAGTGTTGAGGATCAGCGGGGTGATGGGGGTTGTTTCCTACCCTCACCACCTGGGGGCGGCCCGTCAGAAAGTCCAGGACCTAGTTACACAGGGGGTCGAGACCCAGGGTCTCAAGCTTAATGACGAGTTTGGAGGGTACTATGCAGAGCTGTAGTCAATGAACAGCATTCTTACATAGCTATTCCTCTTGTCCAGATGGGATAGACAGTCTGTGGACCTATTGGGGCGGTAAGCAAATTGGAGTGGGTCTAGGGTGTCAGGTAGGGTGTCAGGTAGGGTGGAGGTGATATCATCCTTGACTAGTCTCTCAAAGCACTTCATGATGACAGAAGTGAGTGCAATGGAGCTATAGTCATTTTGTTCAGTTACCTTTGCTTTCTTGGGAACAGGAACAATGGTGGCCATCTTGAAGCATGTGGGCACAGCAGACTGGGATAGGGATTGATTGAATATGTCCGCAAATACATCAGCCAGCTGGTCTGCGCATGCTCTAGTGACGCGGCCGGGGATGCCGTCTGGGCTGGCAGCCTTAACACGTTTAAATGTTTTACTCATGTTGGCCACGGTGAAGGAGAGCCCACAGACTTTGATAGCGGGCCGTGTCAGTGGCACTGTATTGTCCTCAAAGCGAGCAAAGAAGTTTAGTTTATCTGGAAGCAAGACATCGGTGTCTGCGACGGGGCTGGTTTTATTTTTGTAATCCGTGATTAACTATAGACCCTGCCACATACGTCTCGTGTTTGAGCCGTTGAATTGCGACTCTACTTTGTCTCTATACTGACGCTTTGCTTGTTTGAATGCCTTGCGGAGGAAATAGCTACACTGTTTGTATTCAGTTATGTTTCCAGTTGCCTTGCCATGATTAAAAGCGGTGGTTCGCGCTTTCAGTTTTGCACGAATGCTGCCATCAATCCACAGTTTCTGGTTGGGGAAGGTTTTAATAGTCAGTGGGTACAACATCACCGATGCACTTGCTAATAAACTCACTCACCGAGTCAGCGTATACATCAATATTATTGTCTGAGGCTACCCGAAACTTGATCAAAGCAATCTTGAAGCATGGAATCTGATTGGTCAGACCAGCATTGAATAGACCTGAGCACGGGCGTTTCCTGTTTTAGTTTCTGTCTATAGGCTGAGAGCAACAAAATGGAGTCATGGTCAGATTTGCTGAAGGTAGGGCGGGGGAGGACTTTGTATGCATCGTGGAAGTTAGGGTAGCAATTGTCCAGAATGCTACCAGCCCGTGTCACGCATTCGATATGCTGATAGAATTTAGGGAGCCTTGTGGCATCATGGTCAAATTGCTACAAAGAAACCAATACTAAAGGACACCAATAAGAAAAAGAGACTTGCTTGGGCCAAGACACACGAGCAATGGACATTAGACCGGTGGAAATCTGTCCTTTGGTCTGATGAGTGAAAATGTTAGATTTTTGGTTCCAACCACTGTGTCTTTGTGAGACGCAGAGTAGGTGAACGGATGATCTCCACATTTGTGGTTCCCACCGTGAAGCATGGAGGAGGAGGTGTGATGGTGTGGGGGTGCTTTGCCGGTGAACTGTCTGATTTATTTAGAATTCAAGGCACACTTAACCAGCATGGCTACCACAGCATTCTGCAGCGATACGCCATCCCATCTGGTTTGCGCTTAATGGGACTATCATTTGTTTTTCAACAGGACAATGACCCAACACACCTCCAGGCTGTGTAAGGGCTATTTGACCAAGAAGGAAAGTGATGGAGTGCTGCATCAGATGACCTGGCCTCCACAATCACCCGACCTCAACCCAATTGAGATGGTTTGGGATGAGTTGGACCACAGTGTGAGGGAAAAGCAGCCAACAAGTGCTCAGCATATATGGGAACTCTTTCAAGACTGTTAGAAAAGTATTCCAGGTGAAGCTGGTTGAGAGAATACCAAGCGTGTGCAAAGCTGTCTTGGCAAAGGGTGGCTACTTTGAAGAATCTAAACAATATTTTGATTTGTTTAACACTTTTGGTTACTACATGATTACATATGCGTTATTTCATAGTTTTGATTACTTCACTATTATTCTACAATGTAGAAAATAATAAAACATTAAGAAAAACCCGGAATGAGTAGGTGTCCAAACTTTTGACTGGTACTGTATATGCACTTTATAAACTATATATGAAGATATAACAAGACTGATAATAACCATCATAGGAGATACAGTATGTCTCAGTTACTGGGATCATCAGTCTGGTGGTATATTATAACATAGGAGATACAGTATGTCTCAGTTACTGGGATCATCAGTCTGGTGGTATATTATAACATAGGAGATACAGTATGTCTATCAGTTACTGGGATCATCAGTCTGGTGGTATATTATAACATAGGAGATACAGTATGTCTCAGTTACTGGGATCATCAGTCTGGTGGTATATTATAACATAGGAGATACAGTATGTCTCAGTTACTGGGATCATCAGTCTGGTGCTATATTATAACATAGGAGATACAGTATGTCTCAGTTACTGGGATCATCAGTCTGGTGGTATATTATAACATAGGAGATACAGTATGTCTCAGTTACTGGGATCACCAGTCTGGTGGTATATTATAACATAGGAGATACAGTATGTCTCAGTTACTGGGATCATCAGTCTGGTGGTATATTATAACATAGGAGATACAGTATGTCTATCAGTTACTGGGATCACCAGTCTGGTGGTATATTATAACATAGGAGATACAGTATGTCTCAGTTACTGGGATCATCAGTCTGGTGGTATATTATAACATAGGAGATACAGTATGTCTCAGTTACTGGGATCATCAGTCTGGTGGTATATTATAACATAGGAGATACAGTATGTCTCAGTTACTGGGATCATCAGTCTGGTGGTATATTATAACATAGGAGATACAGTATGTCTCAGTTACTGGGATCATCAGTCTGGTGGTATATTATATCATAGGAGATACAGTATGTAGTTAGACTCTAAAAGCTACTGATTCAGTTTAATAATTGCACATGATGGTTTGGTAAATAGTGTCTACAGTCAGCCTGGAAGTCTAGAGACAGAAACTGTTGAAAGGTAAATATATATATAATATCCACGATAAAGGCAATAGGTCAATAAATGATTATTATAACAATGTTATAAGCATTTCAATATTGCTATTAACAGATTGATAAATAACATGCCAAACAACCAAAGTCAACATCATAGCCACGCAGTAGGGCATTTAAAACATGTTCAAACCTGCAGGGGCAGAGTGGGGTAGTTGGGGTCTAACCTACAGGGGCAGAGTGGGGTAGTTGGGGTCTAACCTGCAGGGGCAGAGTGGGGTAGTTGGGGTCTAACCTGCAGGGGCAGAGTGGGGTAGTTGGGGTCTAACCTACAGGGACAGAGTGGGGTAGTTGGGGTCTAACCTACAGGGGCAGAGTGGGGTAGTTGGGGTCTAACCTACAGGGGCAGAGTGGGGTAGTTGGGGTCTAACCTACAGGGGCAGAGTGGGGTAGTTGGGGTCTAACCTACAGGGGCAGAGTGGGGTAGTTGGGGTCTAGCCTACAGGGGCAGAGTGGGGTAGTTGGGGTCTAACCTACAGGGACAGAGTGGGGTAGTTGGGGTCTAACCTACAGGGACAGAGTGGGGTAGTTGGGGTCTAACCTACAGGGGCAGTGTGGGGTAGTTGGGGTCTAACCTGCAGGGGCAGAGTGGGGTAGTTGGGGTCTAACCTGCAGGGGCAGAGTGGGGTAGTTGGGGGTCTAACCTGCAGGGGCAGAGTGGGGTAGTTGGGGGTCTAACCTACAGGGGCAGAGTGGGGTAGTTGGGGTCTAACCTACAGGGGCAGAGTGGGGTAGTTGGGGTCTAACCTACAGGGGCAGAGTGGGGTAGTTGGGGTCTAACCTACAGGGACAGAGTGGGGTAGTTGGGGTCTAACCTACAGGGGCAGAGTGGGGTAGTTGAGGGTCTAACCTACAGGGGCAGAGTGGGGTAGTTGGGGTCTAACCTGCAGGGGCAGAGTGGGGTAGTTGGGGTCTAACCTGCAGGGGCAGAGTGGGGTAGTTGGGGTCTAACCTACAGGGGCAGAGTGGGGTAGTTGGGGTCTAACCTACAGGGGCAGAGTGGGGTAGTTGGGGTCTAACCTACAGGGGCAGAGTGGGGTAGTTGGGGTCTAACCTACAGGGGCAGAGTGGGGTAGTTGGGGTCTAACCTGCAGGGGCAGAGTGGGGTAGTTGGGGTCTAACCTACAGGGACAGAGTGGGGTAGTTGGGGGTCTAACCTACAGGGGCAGAGTGGGGTAGTTGGGGTCTAACCTACAGGGGCAGAGTGGGGTAGTTGGGGGTCTAACCTACAGGGGCAGAGTGGGGTAGTTGGGGTCTAACCTACAGGGGCAGAGTGGGGTAGTTGGGGTCTAACCTACAGGGGCAGAGTGGGGTAGTTGGGGTCTAACCTACAGGGGCAGAGTGGGGTAGTTGGGGTCTAACCTACAGGGACAGAGTGGGGTAGTTGGGGTCTAACCTACAGGGGCAGAGTGGGGTAGTTGGGGTCTAACCTGCAGGGGCAGAGTGGGGTAGTTGGGGTCTAACCTACAGGGGCAGAGTGGGGTAGTTGGGGTCTAACCTACAGGGGCAGAGTGGGGTAGTTGGGGTCTAACCTACAGGGACAGAGTGGGGTAGTTGGGGTCTAACCTACAGGGACAGAGTGGGGTAGTTGGGGTCTAACCTACAGGGGCAGAGTGGGGTAGTTGGGGTCTAACCTACAGGGACAGAGTGGGGTAGTTGGGGTCTAACCTACAGGGGCAGAGTGGGGTAGTTGGGGTCTAACCTACAGGGACAGAGTGGGGTAGTTGGGGTCTAACCTACAGGGACAGAGTGGGGTAGTTGGGGTCTAACCTACAGGGGCAGAGTGGGGTAGTTGGGGTCTAACCTACAGGGACAGAGTGGGGTAGTTGGGGTCTAACCTACAGGGGCAGAGTGGGGTAGTTGGGGTCTAACCTACAGGGGCAGAGTGGGGTAGTTGGGGGTCTAACCTACAGGGGCAGAGTGGGGTAGTTGGGGGTCTAACCTACAGGGGCAGAGTGGGGTAGTTGGGGGTCTAACCTACAGGGGCAGAGTGGGGTAGTTGGGGTCTAACCTACAGGGGCAGAGTGGGGTAGTTGGGGTCTAACCTACAGGGGCAGAGTGGGGTAGTTGGGGTCTAACCTACAGGGGCAGAGTGGGGTAGTTGGGGGTCTAACCTACAGGGGCAGAGTGGGGTAGTTGGGGTCTAACCTACAGGGGCAGAGTGGGGTAGTTGGGGTCTAACCTACAGGGACAGAGTGGGGTAGTTGGGGTCTAACCTACAGGGGCAGAGTGGGGTAGTTGGGGTCTAACCTACAGGGGCAGAGTGGGGTAGTTGGGGTCTAACCTACAGGGGCAGAGTGGGGTAGTTGGGGTCTAACCTACAGGGACAGAGTGGGGTAGTTGGGGTCTAACCTACAGGGGCAGAGTGGGGTAGTTGGGGTCTAACCTACAGGGACAGAGTGGGGTAGTTGGGGTCTAACCTACAGGGGCAGAGTGGGGTAGTTGGGGTCTAACCTACAGGGGCAGAGTGGGGTAGTTGGGGTCTAACCTACAGGGGCAGAGTGGGGTAGTTGGGGTCTAACCTACAGGGACAGAGTGGGGTAGTTGGGGTCTAACCTACAGGGGCAGAGTGGGGTAGTTGGGGTCTAACCTACAGGGGCAGAGTGGGGTAGTTGGGGGTCTAACCTACAGGGGCAGAGTGGGGTAGTTGGGGGTCTAACCTACAGGGGCAGAGTGGGGTAGTTGGGGGTCTAACCTACAGGGGCAGAGTGGGGTAGTTGGGGTCTAACCTACAGGGGCAGAGTGGGGTAGTTGGGGTCTAACCTACAGGGGCAGAGTGGGGTAGTTGGGGTCTAACCTACAGGGGCAGAGTGGGGTAGTTGGGGTCTAACCTACAGGGGCAGAGTGGGGTAGTTGGGGTCTAGCCTACAGGGGCAGAGTGGGGTAGTTGGGGTCTAACCTACAGGGACAGAGTGGGGTAGTTGGGGTCTAACCTACAGGGGCAGAGTGGGGTAGTTGGGGTCTAACCTAC
This sequence comes from Salmo salar, assembly GCF_965601325.2. Lineage (NCBI taxonomy): Eukaryota > Metazoa > Chordata > Actinopteri > Salmoniformes > Salmonidae > Salmo > Salmo salar. The sequence continues at coordinate 88,754,600 of NC_138306.1, read as the reverse complement.
AGGGGCAGAGTGGGGTAGTTGGGGTCTAACCTGCAGGGGCAGAGTGGGGTAGTTGGGGTCTAACCTGCAGGGGCAGAGTGGGGTAGTTGGGGGTCTAACCTGCAGGGGCAGAGTGGGGTAGTTGGGGGTCTAACCTACAGGGGCAGAGTGGGGTAGTTGGGGTCTAACCTACAGGGGCAGAGTGGGGTAGTTGGGGTCTAACCTACAGGGGCAGAGTGGGGTAGTTGGGGTCTAACCTACAGGGGCAGAGTGGGGTAGTTGGGGTCTAACCTACAGCGGCAGAGTGGGGTAGTTGGGGGTCTAACCTACAGGGACAGAGTGGGGTAGTTGGGGGTCTAACCTACAGGGACAGAGTGGGGTAGTTGGGGTCTAACCTACAGGGACAGAGTGGGGTAGTTGGGGGTCTAACCTACAGGGGCAGAGTGGGGTAGTTGAGGGTCTAACCTACAGGGGCAGAGTGGGGTAGTTGGGGGTCTAACCTACAGGGGTAGAGTGGGGTAGTTGGGGGTCTAACCTACAGGGGCAGAGTGGGGTAGTTGAGGGTCTAACCTACAGGGGCAGAGTGGGGTAGTTGAGGGTCTAACCTACAGGGGCAGAGTGGGGTAGTTGGGGTCTAACCTACAGGGGCAGAGTGGGGTAGTTGGGGGTTTAACCTACAGGGGCAGAGTGGGGTAGTTGGGGGTCTAACCTGCACTACATTAATAGATGATTATTAAAGTCCAGAGGCCTTCTCTCTGTCATGGCTTATCTGTCTGTGAGGTGTCTTCTGCTACATTCTCTGGCCTGGTCCAAAAACACGCCCTAGCACCTTCTCCTAGCCCCTTATCTCCTAGTCCCTTATCTCTTAGTCCCTTATCTCTTAGTCCCTTCTAGTTCTTACCTCGTTGTTGTGTGGAGTTCTGGAGGAATCTGATAGCTGGGTAAGAAGCAATGATTGGAAGGGTATATAGAAGCCATATCTGATTGATTGGAAGGGTAAATGGAAGCCATATCTGATTGATTGGAAGGGTATATAGAAGCCATATCTGATTGATTGGAAGGGTATATAGAAGCAGTATCTGATTGATTGGAAGGGTATATAGAAGCCATATCTGATTGATTGGAAGGGTAAATGGAAGCCATATCTGATGGATTGGAAGGGTATATGGAAGCTATATCTGATGGATTGGAAGGGTATATAGAAGCCATATCTGATTGATTGGAAGGGTATATAGAAGCCATATCTGATGGATTGGAAGGGTATATAGAAGCCATATCTGATGGATTGGAAGGGTATATAGAAGCCATATCTGATTGATTGGAAGGGTATATAGAAGCCATATCTGATGGATTGGAAGGGTATATAGAAGCCATATCTGATTGATTGGAAGGGTATATAGAAGCCATATCTGATGGATTGGAAGGGTATATAGAAGCCATATCTGATGGATTGGAAGGGTATATAGAAGCCATATCTGATGGATTGGAAGGGTATATAGAAGCCATATCTGATGGATTGGAAGGGTATATGGAAGCCATATCTGATTGATTGGAAGGGTATATAGAAGCCATATCTGATGGATTGGAAGGGTATATAGAAGCCATATCTGATTGATTGGAAGGGTATATAGAAGCCATATCTGATGGATTGGAAGGGTATATAGAAGCCATATCTGATTGATTGGAAGGGTATATAGAAGCCATATCTGATGGATTGGAAGGGTAAATGGAAGCCATATCTGATTGATTGGAAGGGTATATAGAAGCCATATCTGATGGATTGAAAGGGTATATAGAAGCCATATCTGATGGATTGGAAGGGTATATGGAAGCCATATCTGATGGATTGGAAGGGTTTATGGAAGCCATATCTGATGGATTGGAAGGGTATATAGAAGCCATATCTGATTGATTGGAAGGGTATATAGAAGCCATATCTGATTGATTGGAAGGGTATATAGAAGCCATATCTGATTGATTGGAAGGGTATATAGAAGCCATATCTGATGGATTGGAAGGGTATATGGAAGCCATCACACCATCTGGTTCCTCCAGGTCTGTGCTGACTGCTAACCAGGTGAGAGAGGCTGTTTCTGGACCTCTTCCCATTGATTTATCCTCAATAAATGTTCAATTGGTAGTATGCAAGTTTGTCTTCTTCAAATGCCTCTAATCTAATTGCAACAGTCAAAGTAATCAGATTACATTACTGAGTTTGAATAATCCAATAATTACAATTTTGGACAGGTACATTTTAAAAGTAACCTACCCAACCCTGCTTGTGCTACATTCTCTGGCCTAGTCCAGAAACAAGACCTAGTCCCTTATCCTAGTCCCTTGTCTCCTAGCCCAATGTATCCTAGTCCCTTTTCCCCTAGCCCCATGTCTCCTAGTCCCTTATCCTAGTCCCTTGTCTCCTAGCCCCATGTCTCCTAGTCCCTTTTATTCCCTAACTCGTTGTTGTGTGCAGATCTAAAGGAATCACATAGCTGGGCGTAAGAAGCAATTATTGGAAGGATATTGTTATATGGAAGCCACGTGATTGATTGGAAGGATATATTTGTTATATGGAAGCCATATCTGATTGATTGAAAGGATATATGGAAGCTGTCACACCTAGCTGATTCCTTCATGTCTGTGCTGACCAGGTGACAGAGGCTAGGGGTTGTTTCTGGACATAAGCCTCTCTTACCCTGGCCTAAAGGTCAAAGGCTAAAGGTCAGGTTGGCATTCAGCATGCATAAGGAGGGGGCTTCTCGAAGCCGGAGGGCCCGTAGACGGGGCCAGGGTAGAGGGCAGGGGCGTTGGGTGTTAGCATGTAACCCTGACCAGGGTCCTGGGAGCCAGTCTGGAAGGTGGGCTGGCTGGGGGCCTGAGAGGAAGGCTGGCTCTGGCTCTCCTCTGATGGAGAGGAGGGGGTCAGAGTCATCTCCAGGTTGGGCTGGGGGGTGGAGCGGGCCTGGTAACTGCTGTGGTGCTGAGAAAGACAGAGAGAGAGAAGAGGAGCAAAGAGAGAGACAACAGAGGAGAGAGAGAGAGAGACCGAGGTCGAGAGAGAGAAGAGAGCGAGGAGAGAGACAACAGAGAAGAGACATTCATATCACTGGATGACGAGAAGCTTTGGAAATACTATTGTAGTTGGGGGTCTAACCTGCAGGGGCAGAGTGGGGTAGTTGGGGGTCTAACCTACAGGGGCAGAGTGGGGTAGTTGGGGTCTAACCTACAGGGGCAGAGTGGGGTAGTTGGGGGTCTAACCTGCAGGGGCAGAGTGGGGTAGTTGGGGTCTAACCTACAGGGGCAGAGTGGGGTAGTTGGGGGTCTAACCTACAGGGACAGAGTGGGGTAGTTGGGGTCTAACCTACAGGGGCAGAGTGGGGTAGTTGGGGTCTAACTTACAGGGGCAGAGTGGAGTAGTTGGGGTCTAACCTACAGGGGCAGAGTGGGGTAGTTGGGGTCTAACCTACAGGGACAGAGTGGGGTAGTTGGGGGTCTAACCTACAGGGGCAGAGTGGGGTAGTTGGGGTCTAACCTACAGGGGCAGAGTGGGGTAGTTGGGGTCTAACCTGCAGGGGCAGAGTGGGGTAGTTGGGGTCTAACCTACAGGGGCAGAGTGGGGTAGTTGGGGTCTAACCTACAGGGGCAGAGTGTGGTAGTTGGGGTCTAACCTACAGGGGCAGAGTGGGGTAGTTGGGGTCTAACCTGCAGGGGCAGAGTGGGGTAGTTGGGGTCTAACCTACAGGTACAGAGTGGGGTAGTTGGGGTCTAACCTACAGGGACAGAGTGGGGTAGTTGGGGTCTAACCTACAGGGGCAGAGTGGGGTAGTTGGGGTCTAACCGCAGGGGCAGAGTGGGGTAGTTGGGGTCTAACCTGCAGGGGCAGAGTGGGGTATTTGGGGTATTTTTTACCTGCATGGGCAAAGCGGGGTAGTTGGGGTAGGCAGGCAGGGCCTGTCCGTTGGGGCAGAAGCCAGCGTAGGTCACCACGTGCTGGGTGGGGTTATACATGATGTGGGGAGGTGGGGCAGGACTGGGGGACATCTGGGGAGCAGGAGCCTGAGATGGAGGGAGACAGAAGGAGGAAAGGGAAGGGGGGAGGGAGGGAGGGAGACAGAAGGGGAGATGGAGAGGGAAGGAGGGAGAGAGAGGAAGTGGAAGGGAGAGAAGGAGGGGAGAGGAGGGAGAAAGAGAGAGGGAAGGAGGGAAGAGAGAGGGAAGGGAGAGGGGAAGGGAGAGGGGAAGGGAGAGGAATAAATATAGTTAGTGTACACAATAACAAATGAAATAGCTACCTAACAGATGTGTGTTCTAGGTACTGTGTATGCATATAGTGTGTGTGTGTGTGTGTGTGTGTGTGTGTGTGTGTGTGTGTGTGTGTGTGTGTGTGTGTGTGTGTGTGTGTGTGTGTGTGCGCGCGCCCACCAGGTCCTTGTAAGCCCCCAGTATTGCAGCTGTGATGATTCCCAGGAACAGGCCCATTATGTTGAGCACCACACAGACCCACAGCAGACGATGGAGATGGACCACATCCCAGCAGCTACTCACCCCCGTGAACTCATAGTACTGGGTATGGTAGTCTGGACTGGAGGAGAGAGAGGAGACAGAGTGAACTCATAGTACTGGGTATGGTAGTCTGGACTGGAGGAGAGAGAGTGAACTCATAGTACTGGGTATGGTAGTCTGGACTGGAGGAGAGGAGACAGAGTGAACTCATAGTACTGGGTATGGTAGTCTGGACTGGAGGAGACAGAGTGAACTCATAGTACTGGGTATGGTAGTCTGGACTGGAGGAGACAGAGTGAACTCATAGTACTGGGTATGGTAGTCTGGACTGGAGGAGAGAGAGGAGACAGAGTGAACTCATAGTACTGGGTATGGTAGTCTGGACTGGAGGAGACAGAGTGAACTCATAGTACTGGGTATGGTAGTCTGGACTGGAGGAGAGAGAGGAGACAGAGTGAACTCATAGTACTGGGTATGGTAGTCTGGACTGGAGGAGAGAGAGTGAACTCATAGTACTGGGTATGGTAGTCTGGACTGGAGGAGAGGAGACAGAGTGAACTCATAGTACTGGGTATGGTAGTCTGGACTGGAGGAGAGGAGACAGAGTGAACTCATAGTACTGGGTATGGTAGTCTGGACTGGAGGAGAGGAGACAGAGTGAACTCATAGTACTGGGTATGGTAGTCTGGACTGGAGGAGAGAGAGAGGAGACAGAGTGAACTCATAGTACTGGGTATGGTAGTCTGGACTGGAGGAGAGGAGACAGAGTGAACTCATAGTACTGGGTATGGTAGTCTGGACTGGAGGAGAGGAGACAGAGTGAACTCATAGTACTGGGTATGGTAGTCTGGACTGGAGGAGAGGAGACAGAGTGAACTCATAGTACTGGGTATGGTAGTCTGGACTGGTGGAGAGGAGACAGAGTGAACTCATAGTACTGGGTATGGTAGTCTGGACTGGAGGAGAGGAGACAGAGTGAACTCATAGTACTGGGTATGGTAGTCTGGACTGGAGGAGAGAGAGAGGAGACAGAGTGAACTCATAGTACTGGGTATGGTAGTCTGGACTGGAGGAGAGGAGACAGAGTGAACTCATAGTACTGGGTATGGTAGTCTGGACTGGAGGAGACAGAGTGAACTCATAGTACTGGGTATGGTAGTCTGGACTGGAGGAGAGGAGACAACAGACAGTCACACACACACCTCTGTGCTTGAACGCAAACACACGAACACACACACACACACACACAGGTGTTTTTCCTTACCTCTCACAGTTGTACAGGTCACAGCAGTAGCAGGTGTTGCTCTTCATTCTCACTTTACACTCACTGTTGAATGAGCTGCACATCACCTGCAGGCAGACAGGCAGCACAGGCAGCACAAACAGACGCCACAGACGCCACAGACAGCACAGACAGCACAGACAGCACAGACAGACAGACAGACAGACAGACAGCACAGACAGCACAGACAGCACAGACGACAAAGAGACATTGATATGGCTGCAAATAACATAATATGTAACTGTCAGTAGATGGTGCCAGAGAGCCCAAGAAAAGCCCCATCCAGCCAACCCGTCCCTTACGGCTGCAGGTAACCCGTAAAATGGCAATAACCCCTAACTATGTATTATCTCAGACTCTAAAGCTAGATCTACCCCCCCCCCATAACACCTAACTATGTATTATCTCAGACTCTAAAGCTAGATCTACCCCCCCATAACCCCTAACTATGTATTATCTCAGACTCTAAAGCTAGATCTACCCCCCAAAACCCCTAACTATGTATTATCTCAGACTCTAAAGCTAGATCTACCCCCATAACCCCTAACTATGTATTATCTCAGACTCTAAAGCTAGATCTACCCCCATAACCCCTAACTATGTATTATCTCAGACTCTAAAGCTAGATCTACCCCCCATAACCCCTAACTATGTATTATCTCAGACTCTAAAGCTAGATCTACCCCCCATAACCCCTAACTATGTATTATCTCAGACTCTAAAGCTAGATCTACCCCCTGTCGTGTCTTTGGCATCATTAAAACTGAAGACTTATTTATCAAATAACTCTGTAATTATTATTAGGCGATTAAACCTGATTAATCATGTAACTGTAATTAACTAGGTAGTCGGGGCACCAAGGAAAATATTCAGATTACAAAGTTATAATTTTCCTAATAACTTTCAGATATTTTAATATCTGATCAATTAGTCTTCGAATTAATGAATTATTATTTACCTCACGTTAGTCTCATTCCAAACGTCGTAAATTGTTGGTTATCTGCACGAACCCAGTCTTCACTGAGTCATCCATACATCAATCGTCTTAAAATCATTTATTTACTAACTAGGTAATTCACAGAAATGCATAACAAACAGTAGATATGGTTACAAGGAAATGATAGGAGAATGTGCCCTAGTGGGCTAAACCGGCATGGCGGCTTGTTAGACAAAAGGGGAGTGGAGGGTCAGCTGAGGAGACACTACAGTTGAATATTATAACAATTGAAATGCTAATCCTTTGCACATGAATGCTCACTCATTTGGGAACAATTGCAATCAATATATATATTTACGCTCAGTGTGTCGTCGGGATCTCTGTTGAAAAGTTTGTTTCTGTGGAGAGTCTGTCGGCCCTCTCTCTCTCTCTGTCGTGGTTAGAATGGATAGTTCAGAGTGACATTCATTCATATCATTATAGAATAGGTGTTTCGGCGGTTGTCGGTCTTCGCGTTCAATGATACCGAATTCCTAGCTGCAGACTTGTAATTAATATCAAAGACTTGTTCTTATTCTGTCGGTATCGATAGTCTAAGAGTTTAACCACGTGGTATGGTTAAAAGTTCAGCAAGAGAAATACATGCTCTGCAACCTTTAGCCATCTCATAATTGAGGTAAGCTTGGTCTCCTCTCAAACCTTGGCCCTCTCGTTATCGAGGTAAGCTGGTCACCTCTCATACCTTGGCCCTCTCGTTATCGAGGTAAGCTGGTTTCCTCTCAAACCTTGGCCCTCTCGTTATCGAGGTAAGCTGGTCACCTCTCAAACCTTGGCCCTCTCGTTATCGAGGTAAGCTTGTCACCTCTCAAACCTTGGCCCTCTCGTTATCGTGGTAAGCTGGTCTGGTGATAGAAAACCTAGGTGGGGGTTTTATTCAGGACATAGAAAAAGGCTGTCTCATGACGCCAGGTCCTGTCTGTGCCCCTGGGGGCGTGCCAATGACTTAGTGAAACTTTAAACAGAAATACAATTCTCTCACATTAACATCATCCCATCATCTCACAAATAGCTTCATCCTTATTCATTCATTTTATACAACCATTAGATGTAAGTCTCATACCTGAGACTATTCTATAAACATGGTTATGGTAATGTGGAGGTATTGTCTCTCATGAGTTTCACAAAATTGTACCAAATGAACCAGTTCGTAGCTGGATTCTTCACCGATCTTTTATACCTTCTCCAGAACATAAATGTCGTTCGGTTCTCCAGTTCTGTGAGGTGGAAGAAATTCCTTTGTTCTCTCTATGAAACTCACTCTCTCTCTATACTGTGGCCATGAGGAGAGGATCTCCTCCAGGAATTTACGACCTCTCTTACAGAGCCTGGTGAAAGGGGTATAGAGAGGGAGATTGTGCTCGCTGTACCCAAAGAGGGCAACGTCATGACACCCCCCACAACTATGTATTATCTCAGACTCTAAAGCTAGATCTACCCCCCCATAACCCCTAACTATGTATTATCTCAGACTCTAAAGATAGATCTACGTCCCCCCCTCCACTATTAAAGGAATAGGGTGTTATTTCAGACACAGGCTCAATCTCCATGGTAACACTGAACCCGCTGTACTGAGTGGGAAGGGAAGATCCGCCCTACAACTTTTACTAACTCTGTAAAGACTTCATCTAGCTTTAATGAATTCTGAAAGCCATAAGCAAGTCATTCAACCATTTTCACACACAGTATACTTAGGAAGGATGTGTGTGTGTGTGTGTGTGTGTGGAAGAGGTGTTTGTGTGGTGGGTGTGTGTGTGTGGTGGGTGTGTGTGTGTGCTCTGATTCACCTCAGTATAATAGTTGTCGTAGGCGTACCCTGATCCACTGGCGTAGAACTCACACCTGTCCTCCAGCAGCGGCCTCCTGTCCTGAGAGAAGAAACAGAGAGGAGATTCAAGTTGAAACTGACAGCATTTTAACAACATGAAATCTTATTAAAATGTGTTCATATATACAGCCCCAGGAAGAATATGAATCATTTTCTGACAAGCGAGCCATTAGATATGGTCATTTTGACGTTTTCATAAATTCTTAGAATGTTTGGGAATTACGTAGAGTAAGGCATATGTGAAAATTCTATAGCAATACATAGTGGGAAAATGGCTGTGCGTTTGGACAATTAATAGACACTGCAGTAAATAAAACCTAATAAAGGACCGGAGTCTACGCAGACTGGTCGGTGCGCTATAGCCATTCAGAGTTATAGTAGTCTTCCTACAGTAGGCCTTTAGTTTCTGTGTCGGGGGCTAGGATCAGTCTGTTATATCTGGAGTATTTCTCCTGTCTTATCTGGTGTCCTGTGTGAATTTAAGTATGCTCCCTCTAACTCTCTCTCTTTTCTCTCTTCTCTCGGCAGACCTGAGCCCTAGGACCATGCCTCAGGACTACCTGGCCTGATGACTCCTTACTGTCCCCAGTCCACCTGGTTGTGCTGCTGCTCCAGTTTCAACTGTTCTGCCTGCGGCTATGGAACCCTGACCTGTTCACCGGACGTGCTACCTTGTCCCGGACCTGCTTTTTTCGACTCTCTCTCTCTACCGCACCTGCTATCTCTAACTCTGAATGATCAGCTATGAAAAGCCAAATGTTATTTACTCCTGAGGTGCTGACCTGTTGCACCCTCTACAACCACTGTGATTATTATTATTTGACCCTGCTGGTCATCTATGAACGTTTGAACATCTTGGCTATGTACTGTTATAATCTCCACCCAGCACAGCCAGAAGAGGACTGGCCACCCTTCATAGCCTGGTTCCTCTCAAAGGTTTCTTCCAAGGTTCCTGCCTTTCTAGGGAGTTTTTCCTAGCCACCGTGCTTCTACACCTGCATTGCTTGCTGTTTGGGGTTTTAGGCTGGGTTTCTGTATAGCAATTTGTGACACTGGCTGATGTAAATAAGATATCTGTTTTTTATTTTCAATAAATTTGAGAAAAAAAATCTAAAAACATGTTTCGCTTTGTCATTATGGGGTATTGTGTGTACATTGCTGAGGATTTGTTTTTATTTAATACATTACAGCCTTATTCTAAAATGTAACAAAATGTGGAAAATGTCAAGGGGTCTGAATACTTTCTGAAGGGACTGGAGGTGTATTTTGTGGCTTTTTGCGAATGCGTTCTAATAATCTAAAGTGGCGCTGTTGCAACTGATGGCAGGTCCTACTGCCTGTAAACACACAGTCCAGTTCATAGTGAATGATGGCAGGCCTTTATTTTTTATTTTTCTCCCCAATTTCGTGGGATCCAATTGGTAGTTAAAGCCTTGTCTCATCGCTGCAACCGTACGGACTAGGGAGAGGCAAAGGTCGAGAGCCGTGCGTCCTCCGAAACACAACCCAACCAAGCCTCACTGCTTATTGAAACAATGCCCACTTAACCCGGAAGCCAGCCACACCAATGTGTCGGAGGAAACACCGTACACCTGGCGACCGTGTCAGCGTGCACTGCACCCGGCCCACCACAGGAGTTGCTAGTGCGCGATGGGTCAAGGACATCCCTGCCGGCCAAACCCTCCCCGAACCCGGACGACGCTGGGCCAATTTTGCGCCACCCCATGTGTCTCCCGGTCGCGGCCGGCTATGACAGAGCCTGGACTCGAACCCAGAATCTCTAGTGGCACAGCTAGCACTGCGATGCAGTGCCTTAGACCACTGTGCCACTCGGGACGCTCTGGCCGGCCCTTGTGGCAAATGGCTTGTTTGCATAAATCAATTAATCAATCAATGAAATTTATTTATAAAGCCCTTTTTACATAAGTATTCAGACCCTTTGCTGTGAGACTCGAAATTGAGCTCAGGTGCATCCTGTTTCCATTGATCATCCTTGAGATGTTTCTTCAACTTGATTGGAATCCACCTATGGTAAATTCAATTGATTGGACATGATTTGGAAAGGCACACACCTGTCTATATAAGGTCCCACAGTTGACAGTTCATGTCAGAGCAAAAACCAAGCCATGAGGTCAAAGGAATTGTTCGTAGAGCTCCAAGACAGGATTGTGTTGAGGCACAGATCTGGGGAAGGGTACCAAAACATTTCTGCAGCAATGAAGGTCCCCAAGAACACAGTGGCCTCCATCATTCTTAAATGGAAGAAGTTTGGAAACACCAAGACTCTTCCTAGAGCTGGCCGCCCCGGCCAAACTGAGCAATCGGTGGAGAAGGGTCTTGGTCAGGGAGGTGACTAAGAACCCAATGGTCACTCTGACAGAGCTCTAAAGTTCCTCTGTGGAGATGGGAGAACCTTCCAGAAGGACAACCATCTCTGTAGAAGCCAGACAGAAGCCACTCCTCACTAGAAGGCACATGACAGCCCGCTTGATGTTTGCCAAAAGGCACCCAAAGACTCTCAGACCATGAGAAACAAGATTCCCTGGTCTGATGAAACCAAGATGATTGAATGACAAGCGTCACGTTTGGAGGAAACCTGGCACCATCCCTACGGTGAAGCATGGTGGTGGCAGCATCATGCTGTAGGGATGTTTTTTAGCGGCAGGGACTGGGAGATTAGTCAGGATCAAGGCAAAGATGAACGAAGCAAAGATCCTTGATGAAAACCTGCTCCAAAGCACTCAGGACCTCAGACTGGGGTGAAGGTTCACCTTCCAACAGGACAACGAACCTAAGCACACAGCCAAGACAATGCAGGAGTGGTTTTGGGACAAGTCTCTGAATGTCCTTGAGCGGCCCAGCCAGAGCCCGGACTTGAACCCGATCTAACATCTCTGGAGAGACCTGTAAATAGCTGTGCAGCAACACTTCCCATCCAACCTGACAGAGCTTGAGAGGATCTGCAGAGAAGAATGGGAGAAACTCCCCAAATACAGGTGTGCCAAGCTTGTAGCGTTCTACCCAAGAAGACTCAAGGCTGTAATCACTGCCAAATGTGCTTCAACAAAATACTGACTTAATGGTTTGAATACTTATGTAAATGTGAAATTTCAGTTTTTTTATTTTTATAAATTAGCAAACATTATGGGGTATAGTGTGTAGATTGATTATATATATTTTTTTCCCCTCATCAATTTTAGAATAAGGCTGTAACCTAACAAAATGTGAAAAATGTCAAGGTGTCTGAATACTTTCCGAAGGCACAGTAAATGGATTTCTGAAAATATGTCGATACCACAGGAGTGCTCTTACATGTGGGAACTTTACAGTCCTATTGATCAAACAACCATGAAAAGGTAGGCTCTCTCTCCCTCAGTTATGCACATCAACAACAAGATCAACAACTAATGCTAGCCTGAACAAGATGAGCTAAAATCTAACAAAGAAACATTAGATAAACCCTCTCAAACTGTTTCAGCTAGTTGGCCATCAAAATTGCACTGATAAACGGTGTGGAATTGTAGCCTACTCGTCCTTCTGCAGAGCTGGTTAGGCTGTTTACATGTTATCTAGAGTGTTCTTGACTAACTATGACTTTTTTTACCTACGTTTACTGACACCGGTCATATTCAGCGGGTGTTGAGCTTTTGTAAATGAACCAGTTATTCTGTGCCCTGGCACACAGACAAGAGTGCTCTGAAATCGGAGGAGATAGCCGGTGAATTTGCGAACGCAAGAGACATGCTACCTGGATAACAGTCGTTCATGTTCTTACTAGCTAACTAAACGACACTTAGCATCTCTAACTGTGTAGCCACCGAGAAACAATACGAGGGAAAAATTCAGTCACTCCTCCAATGACATGACATCCTCCTAGCAGCTAGCTAGCTAACGTTAGGCTCTGTGTTTTTATCTTGCTACATAAATAGATACGCTAGCCTCTTAGCCACGTTATGACTGACTTGTGATCATTGCCCTTGCTAGTTTGTTTGTATTGACATTCCCAGCCTTAGTTACATTCGTCCGTTTGTGATTTACAACCTGATAGCAGTATTTTTTGGACTATTAAAAAATGTATTGGTGAATTATATGAATCATCCATTGAACTGCATCCATCTATTCTATCAACAATGCCTTAGTGTACGTCATGGAATGTTGAGTCACATAGAACCTACTTTTAAAACCTCTTATAAAGTTGGTTTTGTAGCATAAACGGGGAATTTAATATTTTTGACTGATAATATGAGTGTCTGTTTGTTTCATATCTGCAAAGTAGTTAAAACACTGTCAGTTCCACTTTAAGGCTGTGTTAAAAGTAGTGCACTATCTAGGGAAAAAGGGGCTGTTTGGGAGGCATCCTAGCATTCTGTAGCTTGTCTTGTCTCAGAGTGAGGGGATGTTAGTGTTATTATGGGATGTTCAATCAGTCTTAATTGGGCTGTCAGACCAGAGCACCCACAATGCCGGGCAGGGCGAGTGCTGAGATAGATTGGTCTGATTTGACTGTTGCCACGTGAGTAACGACAGAGCGGTGACGGGGACAGTTGGCCACGGTTTCATTACCGGAGTCAGCCTGAGCAGAGTGTGTGTGTGTGTGTGTGTGTGTGTGTGTGTGTGTGTGTGTGTGTGTGTGTGTGTGTGTGTGTGTGTGTGTGTGTGTGTGTGTGTGTGTGTGTGTGTGTGTGTGTGTGTGTGTGTGTGTGTGTGTGTGTGTGTGTGTGTGTGTGTGTGTGTGTGACTGACTATGAACTCAGCCGCGATGATTCCGTCCACGATGGCACAGCAGAAGGAAGCGATGACTCCCATACTGATGAAGATGATGGCTGCCATGAGCTGCAGGAGGAAGAGAGGGAGAGGAGAAGAGAGAGGGAGTAAGAGAGGGGAGGAGGTAGACGAGGAGAAGGAGAGGAAGAGAGGAGGAGAGGGAGAGCGAGAGGAAGGAGAGGGAGGTAAGGGGGAGAGAAGGAGAGGAAGAGAGGAGGAGAGGGAGAGGAGAAGAGGAAGAAGAGGAGGGAGAGAGAGAGGAAGGAGAGGGAGGTAATAAGGGGAAGCGAGGAGGTTAAAGAGAGGAGGAGAGGGAGAGAAGGAGAGAAGAAGAGGGAGAGAAGTAGAATTAGCAAGTGTAATGTGCATCACACACCCCGACACACAAACACACACACATGCCCTTGCCTCAGATGATTGTGTTGTCTGGATGAGGACTGGGGTACTAAAGGAAATGTACAGCTCTCCGCTTCCTGCCTCGTCAGGCAGAGGTACTTTATGGGTAGTTTAGTGTCCTCCAATCAGAGAGGGCCAAAGGGACGACCCTTCTACACAGGGAAGGTCAATCTCATTCCCCCAATCTGATTCACCAACACACACACTTTAACACAAACTGCCTCTCTCTCACACACACACGTCACATACTCATCCACGCACACACACACACACACACACACCTTTTCACAATCTCTTCTCTCACACACACACACACACACACACTTAATGTTTGTAGCCAGTCACTCATTTAAAGACAGGTGGTTCTTTAACATTAAAATAAAGAGCATTGGAAGTCAAGTCTCTCTCTGTCTGTCTCTCACACACACATTTTCACAATCTCTTCTCACACACACCTTTTCACAATCTCTTCTCACACACACACACCTTTTCAGAATCTCTTCTCACACACACACACACACACACACACACACACACACACCCCCCCCCCCCCCCCCCCCCCCCCCCCCCCCTTGTCACAATCTCTTCTCACACACACACACACACACACACACCCTTTTCACAATCTCTTCTCACACACACACACACACACACACACCCTTTTCACAATCTCTTCTCACACACACACACACACACACACACCTTTTCACAATCTCTTCTCACACACACACACACACACACACACACACCCCTTTTCACAATCTCTTCTCACACACACACACACACCTTTTCACAATCTCTTCTCACACACACACACACACAAACATTTTCACAAACTCACATACTCTGACAAACACACACATCCTATGGAGACCCATCCTGAAGTCAGTTAAATCAATACAGCGTCATTACAGTGACAGAGAGAAAACCATGAACGTCATAAACCCAGTCAGTTGTAGATGAGGGATTTCTAATCAAGGCCTGTTCTGGGGAACATGACTGGAGAATGTCGCTCATTTGATGTTGCTCATTTTAATTCTTCAACTCACTGACTGAGTCACCATGATGGAGTGTGTGTGAGCACGTTTTACACACACACACACACACACACACACACACACACACACACACACACACACACACACACACACACACACACACACACACACACACACACACACACACACACACACACACACACACACACACACACACACACACACACACACACACACACACACACACACACACACACACACACACACACACACAGAGCCCATCCAGACCCAGCCGCCCGATCACAGATGGGTGTTCATAAAGTTGATATTGTAAAGCGTTTTTACTGCCTTCCCAATCCCTCCTAGCAGACTGGTGCTGGGCTGATGGCCGTATGCTTTTCCTGTACCTCCTTCCTGCCCTGGCCCAGCTTTCATCCCTCCCTGCCGTGACAGGCTCAATCAATGGAGATACATATGTTCCTCAACACTCTCTTTTTACACAAGGTGAAAATCTGAATCCTAACAGAAGCCTCAATACACACAAAGTCCTCTACTCCTCTC
Organism: Salmo salar; assembly: GCF_965601325.2. NCBI lineage: Eukaryota > Metazoa > Chordata > Actinopteri > Salmoniformes > Salmonidae > Salmo > Salmo salar. The sequence goes on along the minus strand of NC_138306.1, from coordinate 88,739,298 downwards.
ATCACCTCTCCTATCCCATCTCTCCTCCTCTCCCCTCCTCTCTTAACCCATCTCTCCCCCTCTTCTAACACATCTCCTCTCCTCTTTTAACACGTCTCTCCTCCTCTCCTCTCCTCTCCCATCTCTCCTCCTCTCCTCTCTTATCCCTTCTCTCCTCTCTTCTCCCCTTCTTTCCTCTCCTCTACTCCCTTCTCTCTCTGCCTCTATTCTACCTTTATCCTCTCCTTCTCTCCTCTCTCCTCTTCTTTTATCCTCCTCTCCTCTCCTCTCCTCTCCTCTCCTCTCCTCTCCTCTCCTCTCCTCTCCTCTCCTCTCCTCTCCTCTCCTCTCCTCTCCTCTCCTCTCCTCTCCCCTCCCTCCTCTCCTCTCCTCTCCTCTCCTCTCCTCTCCTCTCCTCTCCTCTCCCCGTTCCAGTGTAGTTCATTAGCAGTTTAAATGACTGCTGTTTTATGGGCTGCAGAAGGAGAGGTCCCTGCCCGGGCACAGAACAGTGTGTAGCAGTAGACGACAATGGGCCCTGACAACAGCATTAGTTCACTTTACCTAAGCACCAGCTGCCAGCTCGTAAAAACCCACTCCCTCACACACTGTCGAGACAGAGAGAGAGAGAGAGAGAGAGAGAGAGAGAGAGAGAGAGAGAAACAGAGAGAGAGGGTGGGAGAAACAGAGAGAGATAAAGACAGACAGAGAAAGCGGGGCAGATGAACGAAGGAGACAAAGATAGACAGAGAGAGAGAGCATGAGAGAGAATGAGATACAACGATAGGTAAAGAGAGAGAGAGAGAATGAGATATAAAGAGAGAGAGAGATACAACAAGAGATAAAGAGAGAGAGAGACACGAGAGATAAAGAGAGAGACAGAGAGAATGAGATACAATGAAAGATAAAGAGGGAGAGAGATACAACGAAAGATAAAGAGAGAGAGAGAGGTACAACGAAAGATAAAGAGAGAGAGAGAGAGATACAACGAAAGATAAAGAGAGAGAGAGAGAGATACAACGAAAGATAAAGAGAGAGAGATACAACGAGAGATAAAGAGAGAGAGAGGAACTACAATGTTAGGTAACAGCTCCTAATGACCATCTGAAGGTGGAGAGGACCACTGTGGAGCGGACAGTAATCAACGGCCAGAGACAGCCACCATGATTATCAGCTGCTGGACACACCACAACCCTCTGGGTAAAATACGGCCCCTTAACTGGCCACCGCCCGGGCCACAAGGTTACCGGGAGGACTACAGTCTCTGAAACAGACCTCTATACTTCCCCTAGTGTAAGAGGATCCAGGCCTGACAACACCAACAACCAGTTCTATTGAAACTCATTCAGGACCAAAAAACTTTGAAGCCTTCAGTTGTTCTTGTTCAGGTAACAGAGTAGAGTTCAATCACAACCCTCCAAACAGGCACTTCCTTTCAGTTAGAGGTTAGATGTCACAGGTCTCTGAGTTCCAGGAAGTGACACAGTGTCACCTGACTCTGGTCTGTGGTGTTGAAGCTGCAGGGTGATACGGCTTGTTGCTCTTTAATGAGCCAACCTGATCATCCCAGCCTGCTATCACTTTATTACTGATACTAACAGAGAGGTGAGAGAGAGAGAGAGAGAGAGAGAGAGAGAGAGAGAGGTGAGAGAGGTGAGAGAGAGAGAGAGAGAGAGAGAGAGAGAGAGAGAGAGAGAGAGAGAGAGAGAGAGAGAGAGAGATTCTTAGTTAAGGACACTGCAGCTCAGTGGGTGTACCAGCCAGCAGCTACGTTGTCATTACATTTTAAGGCTGGAAGCTGGGGACAGGGAGCCATGCTGGGTAGGGGAGAGGAGGGGAGGCAGGGGGGAGGAGTGGGGTGGGGGGGAGGAGGGGGGAGGAGTGAAAGTTGAGGGTGTGTGAGGGGTTGGCACAGTGGCACCTCTTGTGCAGAGCAACTATAAGCCCAGTAGTATGTATTCTGAAGTAATGTCAAGCTGGCCTCTACACCTGCTGACAGTCACCAGTGAAAAGAAAAGGTAGCTTTGGATCCAGGATACAGTTCCTCTGTAACCTACAATGGATCCAGTATACAGTTCCTGTGTAACCTACAATGGATCCAGTATACTGTTCCTCTGTAACCTACAATGGATCCAGTATACAGTTCTTGTGTAACCTACAATGGATCCAGTATACTGTTCCTCTATAACCTACAATGGATCCAGTATACTGTTCCTCTGTAACCTACAATGGATCCAGTATACAGTTCCTCTGTAACCTACAATGGATCCAGTATACAGTTCCTCTGTAACCTACAATGGATCCAGTATACAGTTCCTCCTTAACCTACAATGGATCCAGTATACTGTTCCTCTGTAACCTACAATGGATCCAGTATACAGTTCCTGTGTAACCTACAATGGATCCAGGATACAGTTCCTGTGTAACCTACAATGGATCCAGTATACAGTTCCTGTGTAACCTACAATGGATCCAGGATACAGTTCCTCTGTAACCTACAATGGATCCAGTATACAGTTCCTGTGTAACCTACAATGGATCCAGTATACTGTTCCTCTGTAACCTACAATGGATCCAGTATACAGTTCCTGTGTAACCTACAATGGATCCAGTATACTGTTCCTCTATAACCTACAATGGATCCAGTATACAGTTCCTGTGTAACCTACAATGGATCCAGTATACAGTTCCTCTGTAACCTACAATGGATCCAGTATACAGTTCCTCTGTAACCTACAATGGATCCAGTATACTGTTCCTCTGTAACCTACAATGGATCCAGTATACAGTTCCTGTGTAACCTACAATGGATCCAGTATACAGTTCCTCTGTAACCTACAATGGATCCAGTATACAGTTCCTCTGTAACCTACAATGGATCCAGTATACAGTTCCTCTGTAACCTACAATGGATCCAGTATACAGTTCCTCTGTAACCTACAATGGATCCAGTATACAGTTCCTCTGTAACCTACAATGGATCCAGTATACTGTTCCTCTGTAACCTACAATGGATCCAGTATACAGTTCCTCTGTAACCTACAATGGATCCAGTCTACAATGGCAGTCCGCGTATGGCTTCTTTTTACCTTCTTCCAAAAATCCACAAAAATCTTGAAAGTCTTCCAGGCAGACCAGTCATTAGCGGTAATGAAAGTCTGACAGAACCCATCTCTAAGTACATTGATTACTTTATTAAGCCTTTTTTGACGTCACTCCCAGCCTATCTTCAAGATACCACAGATGTGTTGAACAAAATTAAGGAATTGAACAATATAGGGACAGCTTCATTTTTAGTCACCATGGATGTGGAGTCTCTATACACCACCATTGAACATGAACAAGGTTTGGCAGCTATGCACCATTTCTTGAGTACCCGACCTGAAACTGAGATGCCTCCTACAGAATTCATCGTCTCACTGACTGAATGGACTCTTAATCATAACATCTTTATCTTTCAGGACCGGATTTTTAAACAGGTCAAAGGTTGTGCCATGGGAGCTTGCTACAGCCCTTCCTACGCTGGTTTGTACTTGGGTAAATGGGAAAATGACTTCATTTTGGATCCTTCTAATAACCATTTCTTTGACCGGATGATATGGTGGGGACGCTACATTGATGATGTTTGCCTATTTTGGTCCGGCTCAGAAGATGAACTTATTTCCTTCCACCAATACCTTAACAGCATTAACCCTAACATCAAACTAACTATGGAGTACAGCAAGGATAACATTCATTTTTTGGACCTCGACATTAGGAAAAATGACAAAGGTTGTTTGCACAAATCAATCTTTAGGAAGTCTACAGATGGGAATACCATTTTGAGGGCAGACAGCTTTCACCCCAAAAGGCTAAAAGAGAATATTCCATATGGCCAATTCCAAAGAGTCCGCAGAATTTGCGATCAGGAAACAGACTACAGTGTCAAAGCTGTTGAATTGGAGAATCGCTTCTTGAATCGGGGCTACAGCGTTCAGGTCCTGAAAGATGCAGGTATAAGGGCTGGATTACTTGACAGAGAGAACTTGTTGTGAAGGGGAGTGCCTCGTGATACATCAGAGAGAGTGTATTTTGTTACAAAATACAGTACTGAAGCAGAGAACATTAAAATAATCATTAAAAATAATTGTGGAATCATCCAAAGTGATACTCTACTATGCCAAGTCTTTCCTGAGCCACCAGTCATAAGCTTTAAAAGATGTCCTACCCTAAATGACAAATTAGTACACAGTTATCTTCCGGGTGACTCTCAAAAAACTTGGCTTGACCACAAACCCAAGGGCTCTTTTAAATGTAACCAGTGCAACCACTGCAGAAATATTGCACAGAAAAAGTATTTTGTAGACACAGCTTCCAAAATGGAGTATTACGTCAAGCATTTCATTAACTGCAAAACCACTCATGTCATCTATAGATTGGAATGTCCACTTTGCAAGGTGTTCTACATTGGACGGACAAAGAGGCGCCTTCAAGATCGCCTAGCGGAACACAAGTACGCCATACAGGTAGGCAATGAAGACTACCCCATGGCAAGGCACTACAAGTCCTTACACCATGGCAACCCTGCCTCCCTACAAGCTATGGGTATTGATCATATCCCGGCCTCTATTAGAAAAGGGGACCGTCTTAAACAGTTAAACCAAAGGGAAAGTTTTTGGATTTACAAACTACAGGCCACTAAATACCCTGGTTTACATGAAGATATGGATTTACAAACTACAGGCCACTAAATACCCTGGTTTACATGAAGATATGGATTTACAAACTACAGGCCACTAAATACCCTGGTTTACATGAAGATATGGATTTACAAACTACAGGCCACTAAATACCCTGGTTTACATGAAGATATGGATTTACAAACTACAGGCCACTAAATACCCTGGTTTACATGAAGATATGGATTTACAAACTACAGGCCACTAAATACCCTGGTTTACATGAAGATATGGATTTACAAACTACAGGCCACTAAATACCCTGGTTTACATGAAGATATGGATTTACAAACTACAGGCCACTAAATACCCTGGTTTACATGAAGATATGGATTTACAAACTACAGGCCACTAAATACCCGGGTTTAAATGAAGATATGGATTTCTCACCATTCCTGTAGGGTTGTGATGGGTACATTTGCTGTCATCTAGTGGTCTTTTTTCTCAATTGCCCTCAGCTATATTTAGACTGTTGTTGTTCATGTTTTGTTGTGTTCAAGTGTACTAGGGAATATATTGCTTTCTTGTTCTTGACATCTCTCCCAGACATGTTTAGGGTTGGAACTACCTTGCTGGGTGTTCTAGTGCCTCTAGCTTGGAGTTGTATTATCTTCCTATTTTTGTGATGGCACAGCTACAGTGTTTCACTTTTTTATGTGTATAGTATTGCTTACTAGGTGTGTCCAATCAATTTTGTAACCACTCCCTCTTCAAATTAGGGCTAATTGGAAAAGCTGTTAAAAAGAGAACATTGTATTATTTCTTTGTACTCCCTGACGAAGGCCATGCAGCCGAAACGCGTTGGATTTTTTTAAACCTTGTTTCTATTGAACATGCCATACTAATAAAGGCATTTTAATTATTTATATGAAGAGTGCCTTGGTCCTCCTTTCTTTTTGATGACCAATTCACCCCCTTTACCAAAGAGCACCTTCTGTCTACCAAAATGTACTATTGTGTACCTCAGTAGCGCTTCCCTTCCTCCTCTTTCTACTGGATCCAGTTTACTGTTCCTCTGTAACCTACAATGGATCCAGTATACAGTTCCTCTGTAACCTACAATGGATCCAGTATACAGTTCCTCTATAACCTACAATGGATCCAGTATACAGTTCCTCTATAACCTACAATGGATCCAGTATACTGTTCCTCTGTAACCTACCATGGATCCAGTATACAGTTCCTCTGTAACCTACAATGGATCCAGTATACAGTTCCTCTATAACCTACAATGGATCCAGTATACTGTTCCTCTGTAACCTACAATGGATCCAGTATACAGTTCCTCTGTAACCTACAATGGATCCAGTATACAGTTCCTCTATAACCTACAATGGATCCAGTATACTGTTCCTCTGTAACCTACAATGGATCCAGTATACAGTTCCTCTGTAACCTACAATGGATCCAGTATACAGTTCCTCTGTAACCTACAATGGATCCAGTATACAGTTCCTCTATAACCTACAATGGATCCAGTATACTGTTCCTCTGTAACCTACAATGGATCCAGTATACAGTTCCTCTGTAACCTACAATGGATCCAGTATACAGTTCCTCTGTAACCTACAATGGATCCAGTATACAGTTCCTCTGTTACCTACAATGGATCCAGTATACAGTTCCTCTGTAACCTACAATGGATCCAGTATACAGTTCCTCTGTAACCTACAATGGATCCAGTATACAGTTCCTCTGTAACCTACAATGGATCCAGTATACAGTTCCTCTGTAACCTACATTGGATCCAGTATACAGTTCCTGTGTAACCTACAATGGATCCAGTATACTGTTCCTCTGTAACCTACAATGGATCCAGTATACAGTTCCTCTGTAACCTACAATGGATCCAGTATACAGTTCCTCTGTAACCTACAATGGATCCAATATACTGTTCCTCTGTAACCTACAATGGATCCAGTATACAGTTCCTGTGTAACCTACAATGGATCCAATATACTGTTCCTCTGTAACCTACAATGGATCCAGTATAGAGTTCCTGTGTAACCTACAATGGATCCAGTATACAGTTCCTCTGTAACCTACAATGGATCCAGTATACAGTTCCTCTATAACCTACAATGGATCCAGTATACAGTTCCTCTGTAACCTACAATGGATCCAGTATACAGTTCCTCTATAACCTACAATGGATCCAGTATACAGTTCCTCTATAACCTACAATGGATCCAGTATACAGTTCCTCTGTAACCTACAATGGATCCAGTATACAGTTCCTCTATAACCTACAATGGATCCAGTATACTGTTCCTCTGTAACCTACAATGGATCCAGTATACAGTTCCTCTATAACCTACAATGGATCCAGTATACAGTGAGTTGTAGAGGAAGACATGGTGATCCAACCAGATACATGACACCAGACAGACCTGTTAAATAAATGACTAACCTAGAAAGATCCAGGTACAGTCACTGATACCCAGGGGGCCGAGCGGTACCTACATGGCACACTTTGTTCCTTTTGGAGAGGTTCCTGTCATCATAATGCTTCATCCAATACTAACACAATTTCCTGTGTTGTCACCCGAGCTCTAAGCCAATCACATTCACTTTCCTCTAAGCCAATCACATTCACTTCCCTCACCACACGTGCATTGACCGGGAACATTACAGTAGAACACTAATCTAATTTGCCGAAGGCTCAGAAATGGCCCTCTGCTATAAACTCTTTTCTAAACTCATGATGGTGGTAACATAACCTGTGTATTGTTGATTTGATGTCCCATCAATAGGAAGGCAAGGTAATGACATCACCATATTGTTACCTACTGTTCACTGCCTTCATGTTTACAAATGCCAAAGTGGTAGACATGGGAATCGGGTTAGAGTTAGAGTAAGGGGTTAGGGGTTAGAGGTTAGGGTTAGGGTTAGGGGTAAGGGGGTTGGGTAGGGGGTTAGGGGAGGTTAGGGGTTAGGGAGGTTAGAGTAAGGGGTTAGGGGTTAGAGGTTAGGGTTAGGGTTAGGGGTAAGGGTTAGGGGTTAGAGGTTAGGGGTTAGAGTTAGAGTAAGGGGTTAGGGGTTAGAGGTTAGGGTTAGGGGGGTAAGGGTTAGGGGTTAGAGGTTAGGGTTAGAGTTTAGGGGTTAGAGGTTAGAGGTTAGGGGTTAGAGGTTAGGGGTAAGGGTTAGAGTTTAGAGTTAGGGGTAAGGGTTACGGGTTAGAGGTTAGAGGTTAGGGTTAGGGGTAAGGGTTAGGGGTTAGAGGTTAGGGTTAGAGTTAGAGTAAGGGGTTAGGGGTTAGGGTTAGGGTTAGGGGTTAGAGGTTAGAGGTTAGGGGTAAGGGTTACGGGGTAGAGGTTAGGGTTAGAGTTTAGGGGTTAGAGGTTAGAGGTTAGGGGTTAGAGGTTAGGGGTAAGGGTTAGAGTTTAGAGTTAGGGGTAAGGGTTACGGGTTAGAGGTTAGAGGTTAGGGGTAAGGGTTACGGGTTAGAGGTTAGGGGTAAGGGTTAGAGGCTAGAGGTTAGGGTTAGGGGTTAGAGGTTAGGGGTAAGGGTTAGAGGTTAGAGTTAGGGGTAAGGGTTACGGGTTAGAGGTTAGAGGTTAGGGGTAAGGGTTACGGGTTAGAGGTTAGGGGTAAGGGTTAGAGGCTAGAGGTTAGGGTTAGGGGTTAGAGGTTAGGGGTAAGGGTTAGAGGTTAGAGTTAGGGGTAAGGGTTACGGGTTAGAGGTTGGGGTAAGGGTTAGAGGTTAGGGGCAAGGGTTACGGGTTACGGGTTAGGGGTTAGAGGTTAGGGTTAGAGTTTAGGGGTAAGGGTTAGAGGTTAGAGTTAGGGGTTAGAGGTTAGGGGTAAGGGTTACGGGTTAGAGGTTAGGGTTGGGGTTAGAGGTTAGGGGTAAGGGTTAGAGGTTATAGTTAGGGGTAAGGGTTACGGGTTAGAGGTTAGGCTTGGGGTTAGAGGTTAGGGGTAAGGGTTAGAGGTTATAGTTAGGGGTAAGGGTTACGGGTTAGAGGTTAGGCTTGGGGTTAGAGGTTAGGGGTTAGAGGTTAGGGGTAAGGGTTAGAGGTTATAGTTAGGGGTAAGGGTTACGGGTTAGAGGTTAGGGTTGGGGTTAGAGGTTAGGGGTAAGGGTTAGAGGTTAGAGTTAGGGGTAAGGGTTACGGGTTAGGGGTTAGAGGTTAGGGTTGGGGTTAGAGGTTAGGGTTACGGGTTAGAGGTTAGGGTTAGAGGTTAGGGGTAAGGGTGACGGGTTAGAGGTTAGGGGATAGGGGTAAGGGTTACGGGTTAGAGGTTAGGGTTACGGGTTAGAGTTTAGGGTTAGGGATTAGGAGTAAGGGTTACGGGTTAGAGGTTAGGGTTAGTAGCAAGGGTTAGGGGTTAGAGGTTAGGGTTAGGGGTAAGGGTTAGAGGTTAGGGTTAGGGGTAAGGGTTAGGGGTTAGAGGTTAGGGGTAAGGGTTAGAGGTTAGGGGTTAGGGGTAAGGGATTAGGGGTTGGGGTTAGGGTTAATGGTTAATGTCAGGTTAGGGGTAAGGGATTAGGGGTTAGGGTTAAGGGTTAATGTCAGGTTAGGGGTAAGGGTTAGGGTTAACGTCAGGTTAGGGTTAAGGGTTAGGGGTAAGGGGTTAGGGTTAAGGGTTAACGTCAGTTTAGGGTTAAGGGTAAGGGTTAGGGGTAAGGGTTAACGTCAGGTTAGGGTTAGGGGTAAGGGTTAACGTCAGGTTAGGGTTAGGGGTTAGGGTTAAAGACTCACCATGGGTCTTCGATTCTCTAGCAAATTAATTCCAACAATCCCCAAGAACGCTCCGAAACTCAGCTGGAGAAAGAGAGAGAAAGAGGGGAAGAGGTTTAGAACGGGTTACACTTTATTTACAAAGATTATTGACTTTCCACTCGAGGAGAGAGTTCAGTCAGTTGTTGTGGTGATAACTGTGGTGCTAGAGGAGAGAGTTCAGTCTGTTGTTATGGTGATAACTGTGGTGCTAGAGGAGAGAGTTCAGTCTGTTGTTATGGTGATAACTGTGGTGCTAGAGGAGAGTTCAGTCTGTTGTTATGGTGATAACTGTGGTGCTAGAGGAGAGAGTTCAGTCTGTTGTTATGGTGATAACTGTGGTGCTAGAGGAGAGAGTTCAGTCAGTTGTTATGGTGATAACTGTGGTGCTAGAGGAGAGAGTTCAGTCAGTTGTTATGGTGATAACTGTGGTGCTAGAGGAGAGAGTTCAGTCTGTTGTTATGGTGATAAATGTGGTGCTAGAGGAGAGAGTTCAGTCTGTTGTTATGGTGATAACTGTGGTGCTAGAGGAGAGAGTTCAGTCTGTTGTTATGGTGATAACTGTGGTGCTAGAGGAGAGAGTTCAGTCTGTTGTTATGGTGATAACTGTGGTGCTAGAGGAGAGAGTTCAGTCAGTTGTTGTGGTGATAACTGTGGTGCTAGAGGAGAGAGTTCAGTCTGTTGTTATGGTGATAACTATGGTGCTAGAGGAGAGAGTTCAGTCTGTTGTTATGGTGATAACTGTGGTGCTAGAGGAGAGAGTTCAGTCAGTTGTTATGGTGATAAGTGTGGTGCTAGAGGAGAGAGTTCAGTCTGTTGTTATGGTGATAACTGTTGTGCTAGAGGAGAGAGTTCAGTCTGTTGTTATGGTGATAACTGTGGTGCTAGAGGAGAGAGTTCAGTCTGTTGTTATGGTGATAACTGTGGTGCTAGAGGAGAGAGTTCAGTCTGTTGTTATGGTGATAACTGTGGTGCTAGAGGAGAGAGTTCAGTCTGTTGTTATGGTGATAACTGTTGTGCTAGAGGAGAGAGTTCAGTCTGTTGTTATGGTGATAACTGTTGTGCTAGAGGAGAGAGTTCAGTCAGTTGTTATGGTGATAACTGTGGTGCTAGAGGAGAGAGTTCAGTCAGTTGTTATGGTGATAACTGTGGTGCTAGAGGAGAGAGTTCAGTCAGTTGTTATGGTGATAACTGTGGTGCTAGAGGAGAGAGTTCAGTCTGTTGTTATGGTGATAACTGTGGTGCTAGAGGAGAGAGTTCAGTCTGTTGTTATGGTGATAACTGTGGTGCTAGAGGAGAGTTCAGTCTGTTGTTATGGTGATAACTGTTGTGCTAGAGGAGAGAGTTCAGTCAGTTGTTATGGTGATAACTGTGGTGCTAGAGGAGAGAGTTCAGTCTGTTGTTATGGTGATAACTGTGGTAACGTCCTAAATGGCACCCTATTACCTTTGCAGTGCACATCTTTTGACAAGAGTGGGCCCTGCATAGGGAATAGGGTACAGTTTGGGATGCTGCCAGTGACTCACGGTGATGCCAGGGTAGTATCCAGCGACAGCCACGTTCCCGGTACGGGTGGCAGAGACCAGTCCCACCACTAGAACCACCACAGACAGAGACAACAGGGAGATGGTCACCCATAACGCTGTCCTCCGGCGCTTCATATACTGAACTGGAGAGAGGGGAGGGAGGGGGGAGAGAGAGAGAGAGAGACAGACAGAGAGTGAGAGAGAGAGAGAGAGAGAGAGAGAGAGAGAGGGAGACGGACCGCAAGACAGACAGAGAGCGAGGGAGAGAGAGAGAGAGAGAGAGAGAGAGAGAGAGAAAGAGAGCGTGAGAGATGGAGAGAGAGAGAGAGAGAGAGAGAGAGAGAGAGAGAGAGAGAGAGAGAGGAGAAGAGAAAGGGAGCGTGAGAGATGGAGGAGAGAGAGAGAGAGAGAGAGTAGAGAGAGAGAAGAGAGAAAGAGAGCGTGAGAGATGGAGAGAGAGAGAGAGAGAGAGAGAGAGAGAGAGAAAGAGAGCGTGAGAGATGGAGAGAGAGAGAGAGAGAGAGAGAGAGAGAGAGAAGAGAAAGGGAGATGATGAGAAATACCATAATCAACTCCATGCTTATGATGTAGACAAACACACCACACACTGAATTTGTCAATAGACTCAACTTTCTTGTCCGCATAGAGTCAGACATTAGAGACAGAAAAGCTCAAACAAACTAACTAGGTTTGACTCAGGAGAAGACAGCAACAACAACACATAGCCATCTATACAGACAGACAGCAACAACAACACATAGCCATCCAGACAGACAGACAGCAACAACAACACATAGCCATCCAGACAGACAGACAGCAACAACAACACATAGCCATCCAGACAGACAGACAGCAACAACAACACATAGCCATCCAGACAGACAGACAGTAACAACAACACATAGCCATCCAGACAGACAGACAGTAACAACAACACATAGCCATCTATACAGACAGACAGCAACAACAACACATAGCCATCTATACAGACAGACAGCAACAACAACACATAGCCATCTATACAGACAGACAGCAACAACAACACATAGCCATCTATACAGACAGACAGCAACAACAACACATAGCCATCCAGACAGACAGCAACAACAACACATAGCCATCCAGACAGACAGACAGTAACAACAACACATCTATACAGACAGACAGCAACAACAACACATAGCCATCTATACAGACAGACAGCAACAACAACACATAGCCATCTATACAGACAGACAGCAACAACAACACATAGCCATCTATACAGACAGACAGCAACAACAACACATAGCCATCTATACAGACAGACAGCAACAACAACACATAGCCATCCAGACAGACAGCAACAACAACACATAGCCATCTATACAGACAGACAGCAACAACAACACATAGCCATCCAGACAGACAGCAACAACAACACATAGCCATCCAGACAGACAGCAACAACAACACATAGCCATCCAGACAGACAGACAGCAACAACAACACATAGCCATCCAGACAGACAGCAACAACAACACATAGCCATCTATACAGACAGACAGCAACAACAACACATAGCCATCCAGACAGACAGACAGCAACAACAACACATAGCCATCCAGACAGACAGACAGTAACAACAACACATAGCCATCTATACAGACAGACAGTAACAACAACACATAGCCATCCAGACAGACAGACAGTAACAACAACACATAGCCATCTATACAGACAGACAGTAACAACAACACATAGCCATCCAGACAGACAGCAACAACAACACATAGCCATCCAGACAGACAGACAGTAACAACAACACATAGCCATCCAGACAGACAGACCGCCACCCAGACAGACAGTCATACAGACAGACAGACAGACAGACAGACAGACAGACAGACAGACAGACAGACAGACAGACAGACAGACAGACAGCGCGCGCGCGTATCTCTAACTGCACTTTCCATTTCACACTGTGTGCAATTCTCCCTGCTGTAAACTTTCTGCTTATGATGCAGAGCAAGTTAAATACTTTATCATCTATTGGAGGCTATAAGCTGTGGGTGTCAGCATTACTGGATCAATTCATTATATACATGAAATAAGGCAGATGCTGTGGTCAGAAACATTGGCTAATTGAATCATGACTTTACCTGTGGGGTCCAGGACATCTGTTGTTGTTTGTGGTGGTTGTTGTTGTTGTGCCGTTGGCTGCTGCATTGTGCCGTTATTAAAGCCTTTAGGGTACTAGAATAACAAACAGCCTAGTAGCCTATCTAAAGTTGGTTATGGGGTAGCCTATACAGCAGATATCCACATGCGAATGGATGATACACTCTGTTTTACAGCGTCCTTCCTCCAAGCGCGCCCTGCCAGGTGACGGTCTCCGCATCTGTTTTACAGCGTCCTTCCTCCCAGCGCGCCCTGCCAGGTGACGGTCTCCGCCTCTGTTTTACAGCGTCCTTCCTCCCAGCGCGCCCTGCCAGGTGACGGTCTCCGCCTCTGTTTTACAGCGTCCTTCCTCCAAGCGCGCCCTGCCAGGTGACGGTCTCCACCTCTGTTTAACAGCGTTCTTCCTCCCAGCGCGCCCTGCCAGGTGACGGTCTCCGCCTCTGTTTTACAGCGTCCTTCCTCCCAGCGCGCCCTGCCAGGTGACGGTCTCCACCTCTGTTTTACAGCGTCCTTCCTCCCAGCGCGCCCTGCCAGGTGACGGTCTCCACCTCTGTTTTACAGCGTCCTTCCTCCCAGCGCGCCCTGCCAGGTGACGGTCTCCACCTCTGTTTTACAGCGTCCTTCCTCCCAGCGCGCCCTGCCAGGTGACGGTCTCCACCTCTGTTTTACAGCGTCCTTCCTCCCAGCGCGCCCTGCCAGGTGACGGTCTCCACCTCTGTTTTACAGCGTCCTTCCTCCCAGCGCGCCCTGCCAGGTGACGGTCTCCGCCTCTGTTTTACAGCGTCCTTCCTCCCAGCGCGCCCTGCCAGGTGACGGTCTCCACCTCTGTTTTACAGCGTCCTTCCTCCCAGCGCGCCCTGCCAGGTGACGGTCTCCACCTCTGTTTTACAGCGTCCTTCCTCCCAGCGCGCCCTGCCAGGTGACGGTCTCCTCTTCGCGCCAAACTAGGAATCCGTCACATCACCTGTCTCGCGGGACGGGCGGATGGAGTTCAATAATAACTCCAATGAAGAAGTGTCGAATCACGTTTAATAAAATACGTCTCCCAAGTTTACTCAGTAATGTTTTCGTCACCCAACACCGTCTGGCGGTTAGGTTAGTTAGAAGATCCTCTCTCTGCCAACTTCAGGAACCCGACACCCTCTTCAACCGGCGGTCTGTTACGAAAGATGCGCTGCAGCCGCAGGACAAAGAAATATACCGCCTCTTTCTCACAATCGCCACAGCCGTTGATGCCGATGGCTTAGAGGTAGTGTACATCATTTATATATTTAATCAGTGCTGAATCGTTGGTGGAATATGGTACATTTCAGTTCATTATTTATTTGGCAGTGACACTGAAAGTGTCTGGTGTTTAATCTCAAAGATGACGTTAGGCTATCATTACGTACCATCCACATATGAGAAAGATCCAGAAACACTTCAATTTATTATACAGGTTACACATCTTTTTGCTAGTCTTCGTCCAGTCGGGGATGGTCCGTTCCTGTCCCTGACACTGAGACAGTGAAGGAAGTAGTCCTACTGTTTTAACCAAAGGAGGCCTGGAAATACCAGCAGGATCAAATGTATGATCTCTAATAGGCTGTTGAAGTCTCATCAGCCGAACAACTGTAAAACATCTGTCCATGTGCCGTTGAGCAAGGCACTGAACCCTAATTGCTCATTTAAGTCGCTCTGGATAACAGCGTCTGCTAAATTACTCAAATGTAAATGTGAATATATATATATATTTTACATAGATGTGTTTTAATGAATAGGACTAACAACAGATTAAACCACTTTTCACCAAGGGATCCGTGGAAAAGGCCTACATTTTAAAGTGTGTAATACAATACAATACAATTTAATATTATTCATCTACAATTTATGTTCTTAACCCTGGGCAACATGGGTCTGGGATACTCACAGGGATACAGGTATCCACAGTATTCCACCAGTTATCATTTTTCAATTCAATACTATTCCCCCCCATAAGCCTAAATGCACTGTAATTGAAGGAAAACTGTGTAGAATTGCAGGGTATTAGCTTTAAAGCTACAACAACAATACAAATATCTGCCCCATGACAAAATGTGTGGATTTACAGGAAATTTGCTTGAAAACTACATTTTCTCTCAGATGACAAGGGGCAAGCCTTTTCAATGTTCTTTCCCTGAACCCGAGACTTGGTTCATCTAGCCATGCAGAAGTTTTAGTAAAACTCAGGGGCGCAACTTTCGTTTTAGAAGGGGACATAATTATTATATATATATTTTTTATCCAGTCGGATAAACATTCCAAACAGCCTACCCGACCAATCGGAGGCATCCGTATGGTCCTAAAGTACACCGTTGCCTCGTTTTATATCACATTCCAATGATAAAACTTGGGGGGACGTGAAAGTTGCACCCCTTGTAAAACTCACTGTAAGCTATTTGTATGGCACTTGATTTGTGTTCTGATTCTAAGGCAGTCCCTGATGAATTTGCTATCACAAAAGGGGCCTCGCACCCAAAGGGTTTGAGAACCCCTGGTAAAGGCTACCGATGTGGGTTGTGTAATACCCATAGAGCCCCATCTACCACCCATAAACCCAACCACCACACATAAACCCATCCATCCATCCACCATCCATAAACCCATCCTCCACCCATAAACCCATCTACCACCCATAAACCCATCCACCACTCATAAACCCATAAACCACCCATACACCCACCACCCATAAACCCAACCACCAGCCATAAACCCATTCATCCATCCATATACCACCCATAAACCCATCCACCACCTATAAACCCATCCACCACCCATAAACTCATCCACCACCCATAAACCCATCCACCACCCATCCATCCATCCACCACCCCTAAACCCATCCACCACCCCTAAACCCATCCACCACCCATAAACCCATCAACCACCCATAAACCTATCCATCCACCACCCATAAACCCAACATCCAGATACCACCCATAAACCTATCCATCCATCCACCATCCATAAACCCATCCACCACCCATACACCCATCAACTACCCATAAGCCCATTTACCACCCATAAACCCATCCACCAGCCATAAACCCATTCATCCATCCACCACCCATAAACCCATCCACCACCTATAAACCCATCGACCACCCATAGACCCATCCACCACCCATCCATCCATCCACCACCCATAATCCCACCCACCACCCATAAACCCTTCACCACCCATAAACTCATCCACCAACCATAAACCCATCCACCACCCATCCATCCATTCACCACCCATAAACCCATCCACCACCTATAAACCCATCCACCACCCATAGACCCATCCACCACCCATCCATCCATCCACCACCCATAATCCCACCCACCACCCATAAACCCTTCCACCACCCATAAACCCATCTACCACCCCTAAACCCATCCACCACCCATAAACCCATCCACCAACCCTAAACCCATCCACCACCCATAAACCCATCCACCACCCATAAACCCATCAACTACCCATAAACCCATCCACCACCCATCCATCCATCCACCACCCCTAAACCCATCCACCACCCCTAAACCCATCCACCACCCATAAACCCAACCACCACCCATAAACCCATCAACTACCCATAAACCCAACCAACACCCATAAACCCATTCACCACCCATAAACCCATTCACCACCCATAAACCCAACCACCACCCATAAACCCAACCACCACCCATAAACCCATCCACCACCCATAAACCCATCAACTACCCATAAACCCAACCACCACCCATAAACCCATCAACTACCCATAAGCCCATTCACCACCCATAAACCCAACCACCACCCAAAAACCCATCCACCACCCATAAGCTCATCCATCCATCAATTTCACATAGAGAGTATATGCCAGTACACGGTAGGTAATCAGACATCAACTCATTGCAGTAACACAATAGTCCTACATTACATATTGATTTTCCGTCAAAATGTTTATTTGAATGAATAAACATGATGATTTCTATGGTATAATTACATAGCCATTTACAGTTTCTCAAGTTCTATATAGACATTAGATCATTTTGTATTGAAACGAATACACAGGAATTCATTAAACCCTGCTTAACAAGAGGTTCCTGTGTAGGAATCAGAGTGCTAGCACTCTGGAAAGCAACCTAAACAATATAGTACATTATACAATAAAGATAATAATAAATATAATATATTGTACAATATAGAAAAAGCAAGAAGAAAATCACCCCCTGCAGACCCCACCTAACCCTCCCACTAACTCATTCCCCATGGTGCAACAAGAATCTCTGAAAATATGTCATACTCACAGTTTTCGTCACGCATATCTATACTGATGTGTCATGCGTATCTATACTGATATGTCACGCATATCTATACTGATGTGTCATGCGTATCTATACTGATATGTCACGCTTATCTATACTGATATGTCACGCGTATCTATACTGATATGTCACGCGTATCTATACTGATATGTCACACGTATCTATACTGATATGTCACGCGTATCTATACTGATATGTCACGCGTATCTATACTGATATGTCACGCGTATCTATACTGATGTCACGCGTATCTATACTGATATGTCACTCGTATCTATACCGATATGTCACACATATCTATACCGATATGTCACACGTATCTATACTGATATGTCACACGTATCTATACTGATATGTCACTCGTATCTATACCGATATGTCACATGTATCTATACTGATATGTCACGCGTATCTATACTGATGTCACGCGTATCTATACTGATGTCACGCGTATCTATACCGATATGTCACGCGTATCTATACTGATATGTCACACGTATCTATACTGATATGTCACGCGTATCTATACTGATGTCACGCGTATCTATACTGATATGTCACTCGTATCTATACCGATATGTCACACGTATCTATACTGATATGTCACGCGTATCTATACTGATGTCACACGTATCTATACTGATATGTCACGCGTATCTATACTGATGTCACGCGTATCTATACTGATATGTCACACGTATCTATACTGATATGAAAAGTGACATATACAACTTAGAATTTGTATTGAGTGATTATGAGTGACTCCTTACAGGGTTTATAATGTAATATCAGTATTTATTATCAAGAAACCAACATTGCTGTAACTTCATATTGGATTATGCATCCCAAGTGGCACCCTATTCCCTATATAGTGCACTACTTTTGACCAGGGCCCGTAGGCCTCTGACCGTAATTTGAAAAGACCTTGTGGAGCATAAGAATATACAGTAGAACAGAGACATACATAGTTCATGCTAGTTGGATTTATATCTGCCATTAAACTGATCTACATCTGAGAGACTTGTGATGGAGTGTGAAGAGAGGGTACAGAGAGAGACACAGTCACTGCACATGACAACCAGATAAAACCAGTTGATGAGTTCTCCCCTATCTATCTAAATACATATATTTACATTTATATACACATACACACACACACACACACACACACACACACACACACACACACACACACACACACACACACACACACACACACACACACACACACACACACACACACACACACACACCCTGCATTGATGACATCACATTCCAAAAACTCTGAAGATTCCACAGCAAAAGACAAACAAGTAAACAGAAACAGAGCAATTATAGTTCTATTATCGTTCCATTATAGTTCCATTATAGTTCTATTATAGTTCCATTAGAGTTCTATTATAGTTCCATTATAGTTCTATTATAGTTCTATTATAGTTCTATTATAGTTCCATTATAGTTCCATTATAGTTCCATTATAGTTCCATTATAGTTCTATTATAGTTCCATTATAGTTCCATTAGAGTTGTATTATAGTTCTATTATAGTTCCATTATAGTTCCATTATAGTTCCATTAGAGTTCCATTATAGTTCCATTATAGTTCCATTATAGTTCCATTAGAGTTGTATTATAGTTCTATTATAGTTCCATTATAGTTCCATTATAGTTCCATTAGAGTTCCATTATAGTTCCATTATAGTTCCATTATAGTTCCATTATAGTTCTATTATAGTTCTATTATAGTTCCATTATAGTTCCATTATAGTTCTATTATAGTTCCATTATAGTTCCATTATAGTTCTATTATAGTTCCATTATAGTTCTATTATAGTTCCATTATAGTTCCATTATAGTTCCATTATAGTTCTATTATAGTTCCATTATAGTTCCATTATAGTTCTATTATAGTTCCATTATAGTTCCATTATAGTTCCATTATAGTTCCATTATAGTTCCATTAGAGTTGTATTATAGTTCCATTATAGTTCCATTATAGTTCCATTATAGTTCTATTATAGTTCCATTATAGTTCCATTATAGTTCCATTATAGTTCTATTATAGTTCCATTATAGTTCCATTATAGTTCCATTATAGTTCCATTATAGTTCCATTAGAGTTGTATTATAGTTCCATTATAGTTCCATTATAGTTCCATTATAGTTCCATTATAGTTCCATTAGAGTTGTATTATAGTTCTATTATAGTTCTATTATAGTTCCATTATAGTTCTATTATAGTTCTATTATAGTTCTATTATAGTTCCATTATAGTTCTATTATAGTTCTATTATAGTTCTATTATAGTTCCATTATAGTTCTATTATAGTTCTATTATCGTTCCATTATAGTTCCATTATAGTTCCATTATAGTTCCATTAGAGTTGTATTATAGTTCTATTATAGTTCTATTATAGTTCCATTAGAGTTCCATTATAGTTCCATTAGAGTTCCATTATAGTTCCATTAGAGTTGTATTATAGTTCTATTATAGTTCCATTATAGTTCTATTATAGTTCCATTATAGTTCTATTATAGTTCTATTATAGTTCCATTATAGTTCTATTATCGTTCCATTATAGTTCCATTATTGTTCTATTATAGTTCTATTATAGTTCCATTATAGTTCCATTATAGTTCCATTATAGTTCCATTATAGTTCCATTATAGTTCTATTATAGTTCCATTATAGTTCCATTATAGTTCTATTATAGTTCCATTATAGTTCTATTATCGTTCCATTATAGTTCCATTATAGTTCCATTATAGTTCCATTAGAGTTGTATTATAGTTCTATTATAGTTCTATTATAGTTCCATTAGAGTTCCATTATAGTTCCATTAGAGTTCCATTATAGTTCCATTAGAGTTGTATTATAGTTCTATTATAGTTCCATTATAGTTCTATTATAGTTCCATTATAGTTCTATTATAGTTCTATTATAGTTTTATTATAGTTCCATTATAGTTCCATTATAGTTCCATTATAGTTCTATTATAGTTCCATTATAGTTCCATTATAGTTCCATTAGAGTTGTATTATAGTTCTATTATAGTTCTATTATAGTTCCATTAGAGTTCCATTATAGTTCCATTAGAGTTCCATTATAGTTCCATTAGAGTTGTATTATAGTTCTATTATAGTTCCATTATAGTTCTATTATAGTTCCATTATAGTTCTATTATAGTTCTATTATAGTTCCATTATAGTTCTATTATCGTTCCATTATAGTTCCATTATTGTTCTATTATAGTTCCATTATAGTTCCATTATAGTTCCATTATAGTTCCATTATAGTTCTATTATAGTTCCATTATAGTTCTATTATAGTTCCATTATAGTTCCATTATAGTTCTATTATAGTTCCATTATAGTTCCATTATAGTTCCATTATAGTTCCATTATAGTTCTATTATAGTTCTATTATAGTTCTATTATAGTTCTATTATAGTTCCATTATAGTTCCATTAGAGTAGTTCTATTATAGTTCTATTATAGTTCCATTATAGTTCTATTATAGTTCCATTATAGTTCCATTATAGTTCTATTATAGTTCCATTATAGTTCCATTATAGTTCCATTATAGTTCTATTATAGTTCTATTATAGTTCCATTATAGTTCCATTATAGTTCCATTATAGTTCTATTATAGTTCCATTATAGTTCCATTATAGTTCTATTATAGTTCCATTATAGTTCTATTATAGTTCTATTATAGTTCCATTATAGTTCTATTATAGTTCTATTATAGTTCTATTATAGTTCCATTATAGTTCCATTATAGTTCCATTAGAGTTGTATTATAGTTCCATTATAGTTCCATTATAGTTCCATTATAGTTCCATTATAGTTCCATTATAGTTCCATTATAGTTCTATTATAGTTCCATTATTGTTCTATTATAGTTCCATTATAGTTCTATTATAGTTCTATTATAGTTCTATTATAGTTCTATTATAGTTCTATTATAGTTCCATTATAGTTCCATTATAGTTCCATTAGAGTTGTATTATAGTTCCATTATAGTTCCATTATAGTTCTATTATAGTTCCATTATAGTTCTATTATAGTTCCATTATAGTTCCATTAGCAGTTGCTATTATAGTTCCATTATAGTTCTATTATAGTTCTATTATAGTTCCTATGTCCATAGTTCCATTATAGTTCCATTATAGTTCTATTATAGTTCCATTATAGTTCTATTATAGTTCCATTATAGTTCTATTATAGTTCCATTATAGTTCTATTATAGTTCCATTATAGTTCCATTAGAGTTGTATTATAGTTCTATTATAGTTCCATTATAGTTCTATTATAGTTCCATTATAGTTCTATTATAGTTCCATTATAGTTCCATTAGAGTTCGTCATTATAGTTCCATTATAGTTCTATTATAGTTCTATTATAGTTCCTATGTCCATAGTTCTATTATAGTTCCATTATAGTTCTATTATAGTTCCATTATAGTTCTATTATAGTTCCATTATAGTTCCATTATAGTTCCATTATAGTTCTATTATAGTTCTATTATAGTTCCATTATAGTTCCATTATAGTTCTATTATAGTTCCATTATAGTTCCATTATAGTTCTATTATAGTTCCATTATAGTTCTATTATAGTTCCATTATAGTTCCATTATAGTTCCATTATAGTTCCATTATAGCAAATAAAATATTATAGTGACTGTATTTTGTTTTGTCAGCATAGTGGCTGGCTGTTAAAGCACTATTCTGTCTCTTTGGTGAAGTACAATAAATGGTGCATTTCACCATGTACCGTAGTAGCAAGAAAATAATGATTCTTCACTGAGAAGAAACAGGTGTAGATATCTAAAACATCTGTTAACTTGTTCATTTTGATAAACATAATAATACATAACATATAATAAACAAAATAAACATTCCATCATTTACAACCCATTCCATTAAATCCACCTGCCTCCTTCGTGACCACATCTCTGCCATTGGCCGAGACTACTTCCTCCACTCGGCCGGCCAATGATATCCTTCCTAGTCGTGATATTCATAAAGGGCGCGTTCCCATGCCCAGGCGTTGCTGATGCTTGCCAGATCTGACAACGCCTGGATCGGTATTTTACTTACAGTATCAGCTAACCACATTATATGTTATAGCAATCTGTCAGTCGATGACACAGTCAATGATGTGGCACACAACCATTGGTTGATGCATGCAACGTCTGAGCAGGGGAACGCGACCAAAGAGTTCCATGTTCCCTACCCCTTGACCTCTGATCTATGACAGGCAGCAGGTGGAGGACTTTGGGGGCTGTTCCAGGATGCTCTCCCTGCGCAGGTCGTTGGGCAGCGCCCCTCCGACGCCCCAGAGGTTCAGCTCCCCGTAGATCCCCGTCTCGATCATCTCCTCCTGCCAGGGAATGGGGATGTTTCCTGAGGCGAACTCGTCAAAGAACTCCTTGTCGGGGTCGTCCAGGGTGACTCCCTTCACTGTTGAGAAAGCTCCGACGGCGTCCAGATCCTTGGCGTAGACCGTCTTGGAGTCGGGAACAAACGGAGGCACCAGGATCCCTGTCAGAGGAACACAACACCACATCCAGACAGTAATGGAAACTAATGGGACTCATCATGGGGAACTGGCCACATGTCAGTTCTGTTGATTTCCAGTTTGAAATGAAGTTTTGCTGCTTTGTTTATTATGGGTCTGAATAAGATTTAATCAAAGGATGACAAATGTGTGTATATTGGTTAATGTGTGTATATTGGGTAATGTGTGTATATTGGGTAATGTGTGTATATTGGTAATGTGTGTATATTGGTTAATGTGTGTATATTGGTAATGTGTATATTGGGTAATGTGTGTATATTGGGTAATGTGTGTATATTGGGTAATGTGTATATATTGGGTAATGTGTGTATATTGGGTAATGTGTGTATATTGGGTAATGTGTGTATATTGGGTAATGTATATATATTGGGTAATGTGTGTATATTGGGTAATGTGTGTATATTGGGTAATGTGTATATATTGGGTAATGTGTGTATATTGGGTAATGTGTATATATTGGGTAATGTATATATATTGGGTAATGTGTGTATATTGGGTAATGTGTGTATATTGGGTAATGTGTATATATTGGGTAATGTGTGTATATTGGGTAATGTGTGTATATTGGGTAATGTGTGTATATTGGGTAATGTGTATATATTGGGTAATGTGTGTATATTGGGTAATGTGTGTATATTGGGTAATGTGTATATATTGGGTAATGTGTATATATTGGGTAATGTGTGTATATTGGGTAATGTGTGTATATTGGGTAATGTGTGTATATTGGGTAATGTGTGTATATTGGGTAATGTGTGTATATTGGGTCATGTGTATATATTGGGTAATGTGTATATATTGGGTAATGTGTGTATATTGGGTAATGTGTGTATATTGGGTAATGTGTGTATATTTGGGTAATGTGTGTATATTGGGTAATGTGTGTATATTGGGTAATGTGTGTATATTGGGTAATGTGTGTATATTGGGTAATGTGTGTATATTGGGTAATGTGTGTATATTGGGTAATGTGTGTATATTGGGTAATGTGTATATATTGGGTAATGTGTGTATATTGGGTAATGTGTGTATATTGGGTAATGTGTATATATTGGGTAATGTGTGTATATTGGGTAATGTGTGTATATTGGGTAATGTGTGTATATTGGGTAATGTGTATATATTGGGTAATGTGTGTATATTGGGTAATGTGTGTATATTGGGTAATGTGTGTATATTGGGTAATGTGTGTATATTGGGTAATGTGTGTATATTGGGTAATGTGTGTATATTGGGTAATGTGTATATATTGGGTAATGTGTGTATATTGGGTAATGTGTGTATATTGGGTAATGTGTATATATTGGGTAATGTGTTATATTGGGTAATGTGTGTATATTGGGTAATGTGTGTATATTGGGTAATGTGTGTATATTGGGTAATGTGTGTATATTGGGTAATGTGTGTATATTGGGTAATGTGTATATATTGGGTAATGTGTGCATATTGGGTAATGTGTATATATTGGGTAATGTGTGTATATTGGGTAATGTGTGTATATTGGGTAATGTGTGTATATTGGGTAATGTGTGTATATTGGGTAATGTGTGTATATTGGGTAATGTGTGTATATTGGGTAATGTGTGTATATTGGGTAATGTGTGATATATTGGGTAATGTGTGTATATTGGGTAATGTGTGTATATTGGGTAATGTGTGTATATTGGGTAATGTGTGTATATTGGGTAATGTGTGTATATTGGGTAATGTGTGTATATTGGGTAATGTGTGTATATTGGGTAATGTGTGTATATGGGTTGTGTATATATTGGGTAATGTGTGTATATTGGGTAATGTGTGTATATTGGGTAATGTGTGTATATTGGGTAATGTGTATATTGGGTAATGTGTTATATTGGGTAATGTGTGTATATTGGGTAATGTGTGTATATTGGGTATGTGTGTATATTGGGTAATGTGTGTATATTGGGTAATGTGTGTAATTGGGTAATGTGTTATATTGGGTAATGTGTGTATATTGGGTAATGTGTGTATATTGGGTAATGTGTGTATATTGGGTAATGTGTGTATATTGGGTAATGTGTGTATATTGGGTAATGTGTGTATATTGGGTAATGTGTGTATATTGGGTAATGTGTATATTGGGTAATGTGTGTATATTGGGTAATGTGTGTATATTGGGTAATGTGTGTATATTGGGTAATGTGTGTATATTGGGTAATGTGTGTATATTGGGTAATGTGTGTATATTGGGTAATGTGTTATATTGGGTAATGTGTGTTATTGGGTAATGTGTGTATATTGGGTAATGTGTGTATATTGGGTAATGTGTATATATTGGGTAATGTGTGTATATTGGGTAATGTGTGTATATTGGGTAATGTGTGTATATTGGGTAATGTGTATATATTGGGTAATGTGTGTATATTGGGTAATGTGTGTATATTGGGTAATGTGTGTATATTGGGTAATGTGTGTATATTGGGTAATGTGTGTATATTGGGTAATGTGTATATATTGGGTAATGTGTGTATATTGGGTAATGTGTATATATTGGGTAATGTGTGTATATTGGGTAATGTGTGTATATTGGGTAATGTGTGTATATTGGGTAATGTGTGTATATTGGGTAATGTGTGTATATTGGGTAATGTGTGTATATTGGGTAATGTGTGTATATTGGGTAATGTGTATATATTGGGTAATGTGTGTATATTGGGTAATGTGTATATATTGGGTAATGTGTGTATATTGGGTAATGTGTGTATATTGGGTAATGTGTGTATATTGGGTAATGTACTGGTGGCCCCTCGTCCTGACTGTCTCATCTCTTTTTGTTAATCGCATCCTTGATGATTCCACATTTCTAAAACGGCCTGTGATGATGACGACACATAAGAGCAGAAGGTGATGCAGCGGGTTCCATTCCAAATGGCACTCTATGTGCTATATAGTGCACTACTTTAGACCAGGGCCCTATATAGTGCACTACTTTAGACCAGGGCCCTATATGGTGCACTACTTTAGACCAGGGCCCTATATAGTGCACTACTTTAGACCAGGGCCCTATATGGTGCACTACTTTAGACCAGGGCCCTATATAGTGCACTACTTTAGACGAGAGCCCTATATAGTGCACTACTTTAGACCAGGGCCCTATATAGTGCACTACGTTAAATCAGGGCCAACAGATTATAGGGTGCCATTTTGGATGTAGCCCCAGTGATGCAGGCCGCACCTTCGTTCAGTTTCATCCAGTTGATTTCGCTGAAGAAGGGGTGCGCTCGGAGCTCGTCACAGGACCCGTTCTTGAAGCCCAGCCTCTGGTCCACCGTCTTGCACAGCAGCGCCTCGCAGATGGACTTGGCTTTCTCACTGAACTTCTCTGGATAGGCCACGGGGTCATTCAGAATCCGTTTCTTCACTACTTTGTTCTCCACCTGAATAGATGACAGCCCATAGAGTTGGACAGAAGGTACATCTATCCAACGCTCTATGTACCTCTTTGTGCCCTCTAACTAACTCTATGTGTTAGCCCTAGGTTAGGTTACACCTGACCAGCCCCACCCAGTACATTATTCATTAGCGTTACCTCTGTCAAGCCTCTATGTGCGTCACAAATGGCACCATTTTCCCTGTTTAGTGCACTACTGTTGACCAGGGACCATAGGGCTCTGGTTTAAAGTAGTGCACTCCATATGGAATAGGGGGCCATTTGGAACGGAGGTAGACAAAAGTGAGCTGTGACTGAAGAAAGCAAGAGAAAGACAGAGAGAGAGAGAGAGAGAGAGAGAGAAGGAGAGAGAGAGAGAAAGGAGAGAGGCACAGT
>NC_138306.1:88700000-88710000 GCF_965601325.2 Salmo salar | reverse complement strand
GTGTAATAGAGAGGGGAGGGGACAGGTAAAGATAGGTGGGATAGAGAGGGGAGGGGACAGGTAAAGATAGGTGGGATAGAGAGGGGAGGGGACAGGTAAGTGCAGGTGTAATAGAGAGGGGACAGGTAAAGATAGGTGGGATAGAGAGGGAGGGGACAGGTAAGTGCAGGTGTAATAGAGAGGGGACAGGTAAAGATAGGTGGGATAGAGAGGGAGGGGACAGGTAAAGATAGGTGGGATAGAGAGGGGAGGGGACAGGTAAAGATAGGTGGGATAGAGAGGGGAGGGGACAGGTAAGTGCAGGTGGACTAGAGAGGGGAGGGGACAGGTAAGTGCAGGTGTAATAGAGAGGGGACAGGTAAAGATAGGTGGGATAGAGAGGGGAGGGGACAGGTAAGTGCAGGTGTAATAGAGAGGGGAGGGGACAGGTAAAGATAGGTGGGATAGAGAGGGAGGGGACAGGTAAGTGCAGGTGGGATAGAGAGGGGACAGGTAAAGATAGGTGGGATAGAGAGGGGAGGGGACAGGTAAGTGCAGGTGTAATAGAGAGGGGACAGGTAAAGATAGGTGGGATAGAGAGGGGAGGGGACAGGTAAGTGCAGGTGTAATAGAGAGGGGACAGGTAAAGATAGGTGGGATAGAGAGGGGAGGGGACAGGTAAGTGCAGGTGGGATAGAGAGGGGACAGGTAAAGATAGGTGGGATAGAGAGGGGAGGGGACAGGTAAGTGCAGGTGTAATAGAGAGGGGACAGGTAAGGACAGGTGTCTAGAGAAGGGAGGGGACATGTAAGGACAGGAGTGAGAGAGAGGGGAGGGGACAGGTAAGGACAGGTGAACTAGAGAGGGGAGGGGACAGGTAAGTACAGGTGGACTAGAGAGGGAGGGGACAGGTAAGGACAGGTGGCTCGAGAGGGGAGGGGACAGGTAGGGACAGGAGTGAGAGAGAGGGGAGGGGACAGGTACAGTAAGTGGTTACAGCAGTGTGTCCGGTCAGGGACAGTACAGTGAGGGACACTACAGTGAGTTGTCAGGGACATTACAGTGAGTTGTCAGGGACAGTACAGTGAGTTGTCAGGGACATTACAGTGAGTTGTCAGGGACAGTACAGTGAGGGACAGTACAGTGAGTTGTCAGGGACAGTACAGTGAGTTGTCAGGGACATTACAGTGAGTTGTCAGGGACAGTACAGTGAGGGACAGTACAGTGAGTTGTCAGGGACACTACAGTGAGTTGTCAGGGACATTACAGTGAGTTGTCAGGGACAGTACAGTGAGGGACACTACAGTGAGTTGTCAGGGACACTACAGTGAGTTGTCAGGGACAGTACAGTGAGTTGTCAGGGACAGTACAGTGAGGGACACTACAGTGAGTTGTCAGGGACAGTACAGTGAGTTGTCAGGGACACTACAGTGAGTTGTCAGGGACAGTACAGTGAGGGACAGTACAGTGAGTTGTCAGGGACACTACAGTGAGTTGTCAGGGACAGTACAGTGAGTTGTCAGGGACAGTACAGTGAGGGACAGTACAGTGAGTTGTCAGGGACACTACAGTGAGTTGTCAGGGACAGTACAGTGAGTTGTCAGGGACACTACAGTGAGTTGTACTGTACAGGTGAGTTAAGGGAAGTGGTAGTGTACCTGGAGTCCCAGCGTAGCCTTTGATATTGGTCTGGTTGTCCTCCAGCTCCACAGCCAGACCAAGGTCAGAGATACGCACGTTACCTGAGACAGAGAGCAAACATCAAGACCACAATGTCAAACACACCTCCAACAAACGTCAGAGATATTGTTAGCAGCCCAGAGTACGTCAGTGTCGACCCATGTCCTGTGTAAAGTGTGTGTGTGTGTGTGTGTGTGTGTGTGTGTGTGTGTGTGTGTGTGTGTGTGTGTGTGTGTGTGTACCTTCATTATCCAACAACACATTCTCAGGTTTGAGGTCTCTGTAGATGATTCTCTTCTGGTGGAGGTGCTCCATACCCTGTATGATCTGAGCTGTGTAGAAACAGGCCCTCTGCTCATCAAACCCTGGGTTGTTCTCATCCACATTGTAGATATGATACCTGACCGTAGATTAGATTAGATTGATGTTTACAAGAGGACATTCTTACCTCAGATCACGCATGACATACACAAACCACATAGAAACACAACAGGAAACACAGCAGGAAATAAACAACTGTAGATAGTCAGACATAAATAGAACCCTCCCTCCCCACACCCACCCAATAGGAGCAAGCTATCTTACCTCAGGTCTCCTCCCTCCCCACACCCACCCAATAGGAGCAAGCTATCTTACCTCAGGTCTCCTCCCTCCCCACACCCACCCAATAGGAGCAAGCTATCTTACCTCAGGTCTCCTCCCTCCCCACACCCACCCAATAGGAGCAAGCTATCTTACCTCAGGTCTCCTCCCTCCCCACACCCACCCAATAGGAGCAAGCTATCTTACCTCAGGTCTCCTCCCTCCCCACACCCACCCAATAGGAGCAAGCTATCTTACCTCAGGTCTCCTCCCTCCCCACACCCAACCAATAGGAGCAAGCTATCTTACCTCAGGTCTCCTCGCTCCCCACACCCACCCAATAGGAGCAAGCTATCTTACCTCAGGTCTCCTCCCTCCCCACACCCACCCAATAGGAGCAAGCTATTTTACCTCGGGTCTCCTCCCTCCTCACACCCACCCAATAGGAGCAAGCTATCTTACCTCAGGTCTCCTCCTTCCCCACACCCACCCAATAGGAGCAAGCTATCTTACCTCAGGTCTCCTCCCTCCCCACACCCACCCAATAGGAGCAAGCTATTTTACCTCAAGTCTCCTCCATTCATGATGGTCATGACCAGACAGAGCTCAGTCTTGGTCTGGAAGGCGTAGGCCAGCGACACGATGAACCTGCTGTGGACACGTGCCAGAATTCTCTTCTCCACCATCGCCCCCTAGTGGACCGGAGGGGAAAGGCACCCTATTCCTTATATAGTGCACTACATTTGACCAGGGCTCATAGGGCTCATAGGGCTCTGGTCAAATGTATTGCACTATATAGGGAATAGGGTGCCATTATATAGGGAATAGGGTTCCATTATATAGGGAATAGGGTGCCATTATATAGGGAATAGGGTTCCATTATATAGGGAATAGGGTTCCATTATATAGGGAATAGGGTGCCATTATATAGGGAATAGGGTTCCATTATATAGGGAATAGGGTGCCATTATATAGGGAATAGGGTTCCATTATATAGGGAATAGGGTTCCATTATATAGGGAATAGGGTTCCATTATATAGGGAATAGGGTGCCATTATATAGGGAATAGGGTTCCATTATATAGGGAATAGAGTTCCATTATATAGGGAATAGGGTTCCATTATATAGGGAATAGGGTGCCATTATATAGGGAATAGGGTTCCATTATATAGGGAATAGGGTTCCATTATATAGGGAATAGGGTGCCATTATATAGGGAATAGGGTTCCATTATATAGGGAATAGGGTGCCATTATATAGGGAATAGGGTGCCATTATATAGGGAATAGGGTTCCATTATATAGGGAATAGGGTGCCATTATATAGGGAATAGGGTTCCATTATATAGGGAATAGGGTTCCATTATATAGGGAATAGGGTGCCATTATATAGGGAATAGGGTGCCATTTGGGCCAAAGCCTGTGTCTAAGGGCAGCACAGGACAGGCTGCAAGGTCCATCAGTTCATTCACATTACACAAGACAACCACATACTTATACATAAGCATGTGTGATAACACGCACATACACACACGCCCAATACCCGTAGCAGGGAGGGATCTGCTCCATTTAGAAACATGGCAGAGTTGGCACGTCCTGAGTAAGGAGCTCAATAATCATTGTAATGCTGCAGGTAGGGGCTTATCACTGATTATATCATAGAAGACAGACACTCTGCACAGCTCCTCTGGTTCCTGCAGGTAGGGGCTTATTACTGATTATATCATGGAAGACAGACACTCTGCAC
Source organism: Salmo salar (assembly GCF_965601325.2). Taxonomy (NCBI): domain Eukaryota; kingdom Metazoa; phylum Chordata; class Actinopteri; order Salmoniformes; family Salmonidae; genus Salmo; species Salmo salar. Next base: position 88,706,012 of record NC_138306.1, on the reverse strand, counting down.
AGCTCCTCTGGTTCCTGCATTGGCACTTCACTGAGCGATTAATGTCACTTCATATCCACGAGTGATTTGACAGTCCAAAGTCAGTCCAGAGTCCACACAGCGTATTTCCCTGGTAGACATCAGTGTGTAAACCAGTTGCCACTGTGGCCTAGAGGAATAGCTGGACCCCTGGGGTATTTGAATGAAATAACACTTGTATTTCATGTCATCTCTAATCATTGCCACTGCCCTGCCCAATATATCTCAATGTCCCCTGTTCATTCAGTTCCACTCCAGACAGACCCTTACCCCTCACTGCTCAGAACGACTACAGTCCAACACTTACATTCATCTTACTGGAGACTACTGCACTATACTACACACACACACACACACACACACACACACACACACACACACACCACACACACACACACACACACACATACACACACACACACACACACACACACCACTGCCCAGACCACTCCTCTGTCGAGTCTATTTGTGGCATAGAACAAATCTACAGGGATGATCCTACATGGCACCCTATTCCCTATGAAGGGCCCTACTTTTCACCTTGGCCCATAGGGATTTACATGGAGTGGGGTGCTATTTGTGATGCAACCTCAGAGGAAGACATTTGGAAGGTGTGTTGTTGGGTAATAGTCCTGAATGAGGTTCTTATGTAGTGTGAAATCCCTGTGATAATCTGAAGAGCTGTGACATACTGCTGAAGGTCAAGGCTGAGGGATATGTACTCTCCTGTGTGTGTGTGTGTGTGTGTGTGTGTGCTCTCCTATGTACTAACACCTGTGTGTGTGTGTATGCTCTCCTATGTACTAAGACCTGTGTGTGTGTGTGCTCTCCTATGTACTAACACCTGTGTGTGTGTGTGTGCTCTCCTATGTACTAAGACCTGTGTGTGTGTGTGCGCTCTCCTATGTACTAACACCTGTGTGTGTGTGTGTGTGTGTGTGTGCTCTCCTATGTACTAAGACATGTGTGTGTGTGTGCTCTCCTATGTACTAACACCTGTGTGTGTGTGTGTGTGTGTGCTCTCCTATGTACTAAGACGTGTGTGTGTGTGCTCTCCTATGTACTAACACCTGTGTGTGTGTGCTCTCCTATGTACTAACACCTGTGTGTGTGCTCTCCTATGTACTAACACCTGTGTGTGTGTGTGTGCTCTCCTATGTACTAACGCCTGTGTGTGTGCTCTCCTATGTACTAACACCTGTGTGTGTGTGTGTGTGTGCTCTCCTATGTACTAACACCTGTGTGTGTGTGTGTGTGCTCTCCTATGTACTAACACCTGTGTGTGTGTGTGTGCTCTCCTATGTTCTAACACCTGTGTGTGTGTGTGTGTGTGTGTGTGTGTGTGTGTGTGTGTGTGTGTGTGTGTGTGTGTGTGTGTGTGTGTGTGTGCTCTCCTATGTACTAACACCTGTGTGTGTGTGTGTGCTCTCATATGTACTAACACCTGTGTGTGTGTGTGTGCTCTCCTATGTACTAACGCCTGTGTGTGTGCTCTCCTATGTACTAACACCTGTGTGTGTGTGTGCTCTCCTATGTACTAACACCTGTGTGTGTGTGCTCTCCTATATACTAACACCTGTGTGTGTGTGCTCTCCTATGTACTAACACCTGTGTGTGTGTGCTCTCCTATGTACTAACACCTGTGTGTGTGTGCTCTCCTATGTACTAACACCTGTGTGTGTGTGCTCTCCTATGTACTAACGTAAGTCTGTTCCGTAATCAGTCCTCCTCCACTAAGCATCGCTTATCCTGGACAGATGCTTTGGATAAGTTGTGTTACGAGTGGTATTCATCGTACCCAAAACACAAACTTTATTAATTAAACTGTGAACTCTCTTTTGTCCGTTACACGCTTCTCTCTCTCTCTTTATCTCTTACCTCTTTAAAGTGACTTCCTCAGAGCTCTCACACGAAACTCACATGTACTGAAACCAACACCTAACCCTAATGTCTTACAACACACGTCTCGTATCAACCCATCCACTGACACATAGCCATTTCCCTCCATGAACTACACTACCCATCAGGCACTCCTTCCTCTATTCCAATGGCATCCAATTTTGCCCTCCATTTTAGAAGTGAACTACAAAGTCCACTATATATAGTAGTAATACAGGTCTTCTGTCTCTCACCTCATATCCTTTCCTCTTCTTCAGCCTCTTCTTGTTGAGCTTCTTGCAGGCGTACAGTTTCCCCGTGGCCTTCATCGAGGTGGCGTGTACCTCCCCGAAGCCCCCCTTCCCAAGGACACGGAAGTCCATGAACCAGTCCTCTCCCGTGGGCTGCATCTCCAGCCACTTCCACTGGAGGAACCTCTTCAGGTGCATGCTGTCCAGGTAGAAGGTGTAAGGGACCTCCTTGAGGAAGTCCAGTACGCTGGTCAGAGTCTCGATGAACAGATCGTCTCCGGCCTCCGCGTACTTCTCCTTCACCTTGGTGATGTCGTTCTCCGGCAGGAAGGGGCAGAAGTGTTTGGCGCTTGGCTCCATGTAGCGAGAGAGCATCTTAGAGGCCTTCTTAATGCGGTCCTGGTCCTCGGCCTGGTTGTACTCCTCCACGTCCTTCCACAGGCGGCAGGGGCCTTTGTATTCGTTGTTGGCCTCCAGGAACTCCTGGAACAGACGCTTGCCGATGGGCTGCTCCACGCAGGCGGTCTGGAAGCCCAGGTCCAGTGTCTCCCTGAGGCCCTCGCACACCGTGATGTGAGGCAGCTTCAGGCGGGCGTGGTACTTCTTGTCCCGGTTGGCGGACGGGTTGGCCGTGCCGTCGAAACTCCCGCGCGCCGAGATGTAGGCCGAGTTGGCCACCACCGTTGTCAGGCTGCCCATATCCATGGCGATGAAGGATGGAGGCAGAAACAAAGAGAGAGAAATAAAGAGAGAGAGAAACAGAAGAGAAGCGCCGAGCTCCACTGGGAAACAGATCAGGAGAGGGAGTGAGAAAAGCCCCTGACAACTCCTCTCGTCATGGACACGGAGAGAAGAAGAGGGGGAGAGGAAAGGAGGAGGAGAAGAGAAGGACAGGCCGGATGACCAAAATGTTCACGGGAAATGAAAGGATTAGAGTTTCCCCCAGACTGTAGTGATTCAGTAGAGAGCAGAGGGGTGATCTGTCTGTCTGTCTGTACCCCTGGAGCGCAGGATTCAGAGAGAGAGAGAGAGAGAGAAAGAGACACACAGGGAGCACTGATTCCCCTTACTGGGACCGGAGCAAACCTGAGACTGAGAGGTTAAGCCCCTGCCACGCACACACGCACACACATTCTCACATAACAGAGATCTGTCTGACTCAACACCTTTGTGTTCAGAGTTTATCCACTAACTCTATAATACCTTCCTTCCACTGCTACTGTGTTAAACCATGAGGAGGACAATAGGATGGAGAGGGAGAGAGAGAGAGAGAGGGAGAGAGAGAGAGAGAGAGAGAGAGAGAGAGAGAGAGAGAGAGGGAGAGGGAGAGGGAGAGGGAGAGAGAGAGAGAGAGAGAGAGAGAGAGAGAGAAAGAGAGAGAGAGAGAGAGAGATGGAGAAGGAGAGAGAGAGAGGGAGAGAAAGAGAAAGCGAGAGAAAGAGAGAGGGAGAGTGAGAGAAAGAGAGAGAGATAAGAAAAGAGTCAGAGTGGTAGCATTCATAAAAATGGTAGGTGATCCATGTCTATGGAATGGTAGGTGATCCAGGTCTGTGGAATGGTAGGTGGTCCAGGTCTATGGAATGGTAGGTGATCCAGGTCTATGGAATGGTAGGTGATCCAGGTCTATGGAATGGTAGGTGATCCAGGTCTATGGAATGGTAGGTGATCCATGTCTATGGAATGGTAGGTGATCCATGTCTATGGAATGGTAGGTGATCCATGTCTATGGAATGGTAGGTGATCCAGGTCTATGGAATGGTAGGTGATCCATGTCTATGGAATGGTAGGTGATCCAGGTCTATGGAATGGTAGGTGATCCAGGTCTATGGAATGGTAGGTGATCCATGTCTATGGAATGGTAGGTGATCCAGGTCTATGGAATGGTAGGTGATCCAGGTCTATGGAGGGGTAGGTGATCCATGTCTATGGAATGGTAGGTGATCCAGGTCTATGGAATGGTAGGTGATCCATGTCTATGGAATGGTAGGTGATCCAGGTCTATGGAATGGTAGGTGATCCAGGTCTATGGAATGGTAGGTGATCCATGTCTATGGAATGGTAGGTGATCCAGGTCTATGGAATGGTAGGTGATCCAGGTCTATGGAGGGGTAGGTGATCCATGTCTATGGAATGGTAGGTGATCCAGGTCTGTGGAATGGTAGGTGATCCAGGTCTAAGGAATGGTAGGTGATCCAGGTCTATGGAATGGTAGGTGATCCAGGTCTATGGAATGGTAGGTGATCCAGGTCTATGGAATGGTAGGTGATCCATGTCTATGGAATGGTAGGTGATCCATGTCTATGGAATGGTAGGTGATCCATGTCTATGGAATGGTAGGTGATCCAGGTCTATGGAATGGTAGGTGATCCAGGTCTATGGAGGGGTAGGTGATCCATGTCTATGGATTGGTAGGTGATCCATGTCTATGGAATGGTAGGTGATCCATGTCTATGGAATGGTAGGTGATCCATGTCTATGGAATGGTAGGTGATCCATGTCTATGGAATGGTAGGTGATCCAGGTCTATGGAATGGTAGGTGATCCAGGTCTATGGAATGGTAGGTGATCCATGTCTATGGAATGGTAGGTGATCCAGGTCTATGGAATGGTAGGTGATCCAGGTCTATGGAATGGTAGGTGATCCAGGTCTATGGAATGGTAGGTGATCCATGTCTATGGAATGGTAGGTGATCCAGGTCTATGGAATGGTAGGTGATCCAGGTCTATGGAATGGTAGGTGATCCAGGTCTATGGAATGGTAGGTGATCCATGTCTATGGAATGGTAGGTGATCCAGGTCTATGGAATGATAGGTGATCCAGGTCTATGGAATGGTAGGTGATCCATGTCTATGGAATGGTAGGTGATCCAGGTCTATGGAATGGTAGGTGATCCAGGTCTATGGAGGGGTAGGTGATCCAGGTCTATGGAATGGTAGGTGATCCAGGTCTATGGAATGGTAGGTGATCCATGTCTATGGAATGGTAGGTGATCCAGGTCTATGGAATGGTAGGTGATCCAGGTCTATGGAATGGTAGGTGATCCATGTCTATGGAATGGTAGGTGATCCAGGTCTATGGAATGGTAGGTGATCCAGGTCTATGGAGGGGTAGGTGATCCATGTCTATGGAATGGTAGGTGATCCAGGTCTGTGGAATGGTAGGTGATCCAGGTCTAGGGAATGGTAGGTGATCCAGGTCTATGGAATGGTAGGTGATCCAGGTCTATGGAATGGTAGGTGATCCAGGTCTATGGAATGGTAGGTGATCCATGTCTATGGAATGGTAGGTGATCCATGTCTATGGAATGGTAGGTGATCCAGGTCTATGGAATGGTAGGTGATCCAGGTCTATGGAGGGGTAGGTGATCCATGTCTATGGATTGGTAGGTGATCCATGTCTATGGATTGGTAGAGAATTAATATAGAACATTATCACCATTGAAATGTTCCCAGTGGTTTCTGACAATGTGTTCATGTCACCATTTCACAAAGCAGTTGACTAAAGTGTGGCCATTGTAGTTTCAATAAAAAAGCAGCATAATCATGATTTTAGAAGACATCCCATAATTCCATGGCAGTTCCCTGGACATATCATGCAGTTACAGAGCAGTAGAGTATCACACCAAGGTCCTGGACATATCATGTAGTTACAGAGCAGTAGAGTATCACACCAAGGTCCTGGACATATCATGTAGTTACAGAGCAGTAGAATATCACTACAAGGTCCTGGACATATCATGTAGTTACAGAGCAGTAGAGTATCACACCAAGCTCCTGGACATATCATGTAGTTACAGAGCAGTAGAGTATCACACCAAGGTCCTGGACATATCATGTAGTTACAGAGGAGTAGAGTATCACACCA
>NC_138306.1:88660000-88692500 GCF_965601325.2 Salmo salar | reverse complement strand
TCTCTGTCCCTCTCTCTGTCCCTCTCCTCTCTCTCTGTCCCCCTCCTCTCTCTCCCCGTCCCTCTCTCTCTGTCCCTCTCTCTCTCTCCCTCCTCTCTCTCTGTCCCTCTCTCTCTCCCCCTCCTCTCTCTCTGTCCCTCTCTCTCTCCCCTCCTCTCTCTCCGTCCTCTCTCTCTGTCCCTCTCTCTCCCCCCTCCTCTCTCTCTGTCCCTCTCTCTCTCCCCCTCCTCTCTCTCTGTCCCTCTCTCTCTCCCCCTCCTCTCTCTCTGTCCCTCTCTCTCTCCCCCTCCTCTCTCTCTGTCCCTCTCTCTCTCCTCCTCCTCTCTCTCTGTCCTTCTCTCTCTCACTCTTTCCCCCCCTCCTCTCTCTCTGTCTCTCTCTCTCTCTCTCCCCTCCTCTCTCTCTGTCCCTCTCTCTCTCCCCCTCCTCTCTCTCTGTCCCTCTCTCTCTCCCCCTCCTCTCTCTCTGTCCCCTCCTCTCTCTCTCTCCGTCCCTCTCTCTCTCGTCCTCCTCTCTCTCTGTCCCTCTCTCTCCCCCCTCCTCTCTCTCTGTCCCTCTCTCTCTCCCCCCTCCTCTCTCTCTGTCCCTCTCTCTCTCCCCCTCCTCTCTCTCTGTCCCTCTCTCTCTCCCCCTCCTCTCTCTCTGTCCCTCTCTCTCTCCCCTCCTCTCTCTCTGTCCTTCTCTCTCTCACTCTTTCCCCCCCTCCTCTCTCTCTCTCTCTCTCTCTCTCTCTCTCCCCTCCTCTCTCTCTGTCCCTCTCTCTCTCCCCTCCTCTCTCTCTCTCCCCTCCTCGCTCTCTCTGTCCCTCTCTCTCTCCTCCTCCTCTCTCTCTGTCCCCTCTCTCTCTCCCCTCCTCTCTCTCTGTCCTTCTCTCTCTCACTCTTTCCCTCCCCTCCTCTCTGTCTCTCTCTCTCTCTCTCTCTCTCTCCCCCCTCCTCTCTCTCTGTCCCTCTCTCTCTCTCCCCTCCTCTCTCTCTGTCCCTCTCTCTCTCCCCCTCCTCTCTCTCTGTCCCTCTCTCTCTCCCCCTCCTCTCTCTCTGTCCCTCTCTCTCTCCCCTCCTCTCTCTCTGTCCTTCTCTCTCTCACTCTTTCCCCCCCTCCTCTCTCTCTCTCTCTCTCTCTCTCTCTCTCCCCTCCTCTCTCTCTGTCCCTCTCTCTCTCCCCTCCTCTCTCTCTGTCCCTCTCTCTCTCCTCCTCCTCTCTCTCTGTCCCTCTCTCTCTCCCCTCCTCTCTCTCTGTCCTTCTCTCTCTCACTCTTTCCCCCCCCTCCTCTCTCTCTCTCTCTCTCTCTCTCTCCCCTCCTCTCTCTCTGTCCCTCTCTCTCTCCCCCTCCTCTCTCTATGTCCCTCTCTCTCTCCCCTCCTCTCTCTCTGTCCTTCTCTCTCTCACTCTTTCCCCCCCTCCTCTCTCTCTCTCTCTCTCTCTCTCTCTCTCTCTCCCCTCCTCTCTCTCTGTCTCTCTCTCTCTCCCCTCCTCTCTCTCCCTCCCTCTCTCTCCTCTCTCCTGTAGTGTACATCAGTCTGTACTATGTAGCGTTCTATGTGATAATGACTGGCCTGTTCTCTCTGGCCATCTGGACTCTGATGTATACCCTGGACCCCTACACTCCAGACTACCAGGACCGCTTAACATCACCAGGTAACAACTGAGATGGAAAACTGTGTCCCAAATGGCACCCTACTATTCCCTATATAGTGCACTACTTTAGACCAGGGCCCTATTCCCTATATAGTGCACTACTTTAGACCAGGGCCCTATTCCCTATATAGTGCACTACTTTAGACCAGGACCCTATTCCCTATATAGTGCACTACTTTAGACCAGGACCCTATTCCCTATATAGTGCACTACTTTAGACCAGGGCCCATAGATTCAGCCCATTAGTAAAAATCTCCCTTCACTATTCACTGTTTACTATTTACTGTTTACTATTTACTATTTACTGTTTACTATTTATTGCTCCTGTAAAGAAGTATATATTGTCCCTTGCGTCTTTCACCGTCCCCTCCCCTCTATCTCCTCTTTCTGGCCCCCCCGCTCTCTCTCTATCTCCTTCTCTTTCTGCCCCCCCGCTCTCTGTCTAGCCCCTCTCTATCTCCTTCTCTTTCTGGCCCCCCCGCTCTCTGTCTAGCCCCTCTCTCTATCTCCTTCTCTTTCTGCCCCCCCCGCTCTCTGTCTAGCCCCTCTCTCTGTCTCCCCCCTCTTTCTCTCCCTCTCACACTCTCTCTTTCTCTTCCCGCTCTCTCACAGTCGCTCTCTTTCTCTCTCCCCCTCTTCCCCCCCTCCCCCTATCTCTGTAGTTCATACAGCCTGTGACCATATCTGGGATGGTGTCGGCTGACCTCTGCGTTTGTGTGTGTGTGTGTGGTGTGTGTGTGTGTAGGGGTGATGGTCTGGCCACCTACATACATTGAGGAGGATGTAGTACTCAGCTACAACATGTCTGATAAAGCCAGCCAGAGGAAGATGTCCAACTGCCTCAGCAACTTCCTCAAACGTCAGTGTCCAAGATGGCACCCTATGTAGTGGACTCCTGTTGTCCAGAACTGAGGGTGCCATCCCATTTCAGACTTCATCAGTCAATTATCTCAAACTAACCTACTACAGTTGCTAGTCAATGCTTTGACCTACCTGGATCACAAATCATTAAACCCTCCTTTTTTCCCTCTCTCACCCTCTCTATTTTTCTCCCTCTGTCTCTCTCCCTCCCTCTCTATTTTTGTCCCTCTCTGTCCCCTCTACCTCTCTGACTCCTCTACCTCTCTGACTCCTCTACCTCTCTGTCCCCTCTACCTCTCTGTCCCCTCTACCTCTCTGTCCCCTCTACCTCTCTGACTCCTCTACCTCTCTGTCCCCTCTACCTCTCTGACTCCTCTACCTCTCTGACTCCTCGACCTCTCTGTCCCCTCGACCTCTCTGTCCCCTCTACCTCTCTGTCCCCTCTACCTCTCTGTCCCCTCGACCTCTCTGTCCCCTCGACCTCTCTGACTCCTCGACCTCTCTGTCCCCTCGACCTCTCTGTCCCCTCGACCTCTCTGTCCCCTCGACCTCTCTGTCCCCTCGACCTCTCTGACTCCTCTACCTCTCTGACTCCTCTACCTCTCTGTCCCCTCTACCTCTCTGACTCCTCGACCTCTCTGTCCCCTCGACCTCTCTGTCCCCTCTACCTCTCTGTCCCCTCGACCTCTCTGTCCCCTCGACCTCTCTGACTCCTCTACCTCTCTGACTCCTCTACCTCTCTGACTCCTCTACCTCTCTGTCCCCTCTACCTCTCTGTCCCCTCTACCTCTCTGACTCCTCGACCTCTCTGTCCCCTCGACCTCTCTGTCCCCTCTACCTCTCTGTCCCCTCTACCTCTCTGACTCCTCTACCTCTCTGTCCCCTCTACCTCTCTGACTCCTCTACCTCTCTGTCCCCTCTACCTCTCTGACTCCTCTACCTCTCTGACTCCTCTACCTCTCTGTCCCCTCGACCTCTCTGTCCCCTCTACCTCTCTGACTCCTCTACCTCTCTGACTCCTCTACCTCTCTGTCCCCTCTACCTCTCTGACTCCTCGACCTCTCTGTCCCCTCGACCTCTCTGTCCCCTCGACCTCTCTGTCCCCTCGACCTCTCTGTCCCCTCGACCTCTCTGACTCCTCTACCTCTCTGACTCCTCTACCTCTCTGACTCCTCTACCTCTCTGTCCCCTCTACCTCTCTGTCCCCTCTACCTCTCTGACTCCTCGACCTCTCTGTCCCCTCGACCTCTCTGTCCCCTCTACCTCTCTGTCCCCTCTACCCTCTCTGACTCCTCTACCTCTCTGTCCCCTCTACCTCTCTGACTCCTCTACCTCTCTGTCCCCTCTACCTCTCTGACTCCTCTACCTCTCTGACTCCTCTACCTCTCTGTCCCCTCGACCTCTCTGTCCCCTCTACCTCTCTGTCCCCTCTACCTCTCTGACTCCTCTACCTCTCTGACTCCTCTACCTCTCTGTCCCCTCTACCTCTCTGACTCCTCTACCTCTCTGTCCCCTCTACCTCTCTGACTCCTCTACCTCTCTGTCCCCTCTACCTCTCTGACTCCTCGACCTCTCTGACTCCTCGACCTCTCTGTCCCCTCGACCTCTCTGTCCCCTCTACCTCTCTGACTCCTCTACCTCTCTGTCCCCTCTACCTCTCTGACTCCTCTACCTCTCTGTCCCCTCTACCTCTCTGACTCCTCTACCTCTCTGTCCCCTCTACCTCTCTGACTCCTCTACCTCTCTGACTCCTCTACCTCTCTGTCCCCTCGACCTCTCTGTCCCCTCTACCTCTCTGACTCCTCTCTCTCAGCCTACAATGACACGTCTCAACAGTCTAACCGTAACTGCACCCGGGGACAGTACTTCAAACAGGAGAAGTTTGAGGCTCCACACCATACCAAGTACTCCTGCCGCTTCACCCAGAGCATGCTGGGACGCTGCTCCGGCCTGGACGAGCCCACGTTCGGCTATAACGGCACCATGCCCTGCGTCATCATCAAGATGAACAGGGTGCGTTCACAGTCACAAACCAGCTGGAAATATTACATTATCTTATGTTATGCACATGACATTTACAACAAGTGGAGATGTTATAACACATTATAATACATTTATAACACATTAGGAAATTGCACTGATATGCATGATGTTTCTAACCCAGATCATCAACTTCCTGCCCAACAACGGGACTGGCATGGCTCCTCATTTGAACTGCACGATACTGGTGAGTATAAACCAAGATGGCTACTCAACACCAAAGCCGTATATTTATATAGAAATAAATCTGTGACTCTGCTCAACATGGCTGCCCAGGAAGACAGTTTCTCACAACGTTAAATCTAGTCTGCCAACAGTATTTAATGGATGGTTGGTGTGTGTGCGCAGAGCGGCCATGATAACATAGACATGATCGAGTACTTCCCCACCAACGGAACCTTCGACTTATCCTACTTCCCATACTACGGCAAGCTGGCTCAGGTAACCACGACAACACTGTCTTCTCTCTATGGAACTAATGTTGTTTTGTGAAACTCAATGCATGGTTTACTTACACCTGGGGTGTATTCATTTGTCGAAATCCATTGCAAAACGTTTTGCATTGTAATCCATTTACCATTTAATGTAGGAATCTAACGTAAGCAAAAAGAGCAAAACGGAACAAACCGGGGAAGGATATACCTGAATTTGTCCAATACAAACTCATTTTCACAGGAAAAACTGCCCCATTTGGGGTAAACGGTTTCCTTTCGCCAAAAAATCTGACTAATGGATACACCCCTGCATGAACCCCCTGTATGGATTTACAACAATGTATATACAGTTCATTCAGAAAGTATTCAGACCCCTTGACTTTTTCCACATTTTGTTACGTTACAGCCCGTAATGACAAAGCAAAAACAGTAAAAAAAAATTGCAGCCCGGAAATATCACATTTCTATAAGTATTCAGACCCTTAACTCAGTACTTTGTTGAAGCACCTTTGGAAGCGATTACAGCCTCGAGTCTTCTTGGGTATGATGTTACAAGCTTGGCACACCTGTATTTGGGGAGTTTCTCCCATTCTACTCTGCAGATCCTCTTAAGCTCTGTCAGGTTGGATGGGAGCGTCGCTGCACAGCTATTTTCAGAATTCTCCAGAGATGTTAGATCAGGTTTAAGTCTGGGCTCAGAGACTTGTCTTGAAGCCACTCCTGCGTTGTCTTGGCTGTGTGTTTAGGGTTGTTGTCTTGTTGGAAGGTGAACCTTCACCCCAGTCTGAGGTCCTGAGCGCTCTGGAGCAAGTTTTCATCAAGGATCTCTGTACTTCGCTCCGTTCATCTTTGCCTTGATCCTGACTAGTCTTCCAGTCCCTGCCACTGGAAAACCTCCCAGCAGCATGATGACCACCATGCTTCACCGTAGGAATGGTGCCAGGTTTCCTCCAGACCAAAGACTTCAATCTTGGTTTCATCAGACCAGAGAATCTTGTTTCTCATGGTCTGAGAGTCTTTGGATGCCTTTTGGCAAACATCAAGTGGGCTGTCATGTGCCTTCTACTGAGGAGTGGCTTCCATCTGGCTGCTCTACCATAAAGGCCTGATTGGTGGAATGCTGCAGAGATGGGAGAACCTTCCAGAAGGACAACCATCTGCACAAAGGAGCTCTGTCAGAGTGACCATTGGGTTCTTGGTCACCTCCCTGAACAAGGCCCTTCTCCCTCGATTGCTCAGTTTGGCCGGGTGGCCAGCTCTAGGAAGAGTCTCGGTGTTTCCAAACTTCTTCCATTTAAGAATGACGGAGGCCACTGTGTTCTTGGGGACCTTCAAAGGTAGACACATGTTGGTACCCTTCCCGAGATCTGTGCCTTGACACAATCCTGTCTCGGAGCTCTTAGGACAATTCCTTCGACCTCAGGGCTTGGTTTTTGCCCTGACGTGCACTGTCAACTGTGGGACCTTCTATGGACAGGTGTGTGCCTTTCCAAATCATGTTCAGTCAATTGAATTTATCACAGGTGGATTCCAATCAATTGTAGAAACATCTCAAGGATGATCGATGGAAACAGGATGCACATGAGTTCAATTTCAAGTCTCATAGCAAAGGGTCTGAATACTTATGTAAATAATGGTATTTGTTTTTTATTTTTAATACAATTTGCAGAGATTTATACAAATCTGTTTTCGCTTTGTCATTATGGGGTATTGTGTGTAGATTGCCGAGGATTGTTATTTTTTTTTTTAAATACATTTTAGAATAAAACTTGGAAAAGTCAAGGAGTCTGAATACTTTCCGAAGGAACTTTATCATAGAGTTTGACAGAGAGCACATCTTTGCTATAATTGTTAAAAACAAGCATTGTGGCAGTTGGTCCCTCTATCCAACTCTATGTCTAAACATGATTGGTATGAACCATGAACCCTCTCTTGGTCTCCCTCCACACAGCCCACCTACGTTAACCCTCTAGTGGCTGTGAAGTTCCACCTGGTCAAAGAGAGGGAGGCTAAGATCCAGTGTCGTGTGGTGGCCCACAACATCGCCTATCAAGACTCATACGAACCATACCAGGGGAAGGTGGTCTTCCTGCTCAAGGCTCTGAAATAATATATTTTACTAGACAAGCCGGCAATCCAACCATCTAGGTCCTAACCATGGTCAGAGCCATAGAATTGGGTAGTGTTCCTCATTTGTGCAATTATGACATTTGTGACAGAATGGGAAGCGCAGTTGAGGGCTTTCTCCATTTTAAAGTTGTCTGTGGGAAGATATCAATTGATATCTTCATAATTTCTTTAAGTATTTCCTTAACCCATAGAAATTCCCACCCAGTTTAAGCCATCTATCCAAGTCTATGATCCCAACCAAGACAATCTGGAAACCCATGAAAAAGGAGAGCTGCACACGAGCTCATATGCAATAATTGGACAGACAAGCTGTCTTCGTCAGGGTATGATGGTAATTCAGTTACTGCATCTGAGGTCCTAGAGAGGCTCTTCTCTTTGTCCTAGTGTCCTACTCTGCTAGCCAACACCTCGCCTGAACACGCGTTTCTTTCACCTCCAGATTGAATCTGGAAACCCAACCATCCCTGTCCAAACAGTGGTTTTATGTAGCTTCTAGGAAGGGTATTTAACGTATAGTTAACCAAGACATTACCTATGCATTGTATCATAATGAAACCAGAAATATTAAACATGTATTAAAATCCATAAAGACAATAAGTTCAAACACCCTCTATATTTATTCTCTATAATTTCCAAACTCATTAGATAACAAAGAAATAAAAGGTACGGTATTGCAGTCGACATTTTGTTCAGTTTTACAAAAGTTCCTTGGGGGGGGGGGTCATTGTAGTGGACTCCCCTATTTTGGCTTTTGACACAATCCTGAAGTCTTGAGCTTGTTTCTACCCCATGAACGGCTCCATCCTCCCCAAAGTTCAGTTCATTGATAATACGCAGCTACTTCACTCTGGGTGTCGTTCATTAAGTAGAGCATTGAGATATTTAGAAACATTTCGGTACGTTTTGTCTCAATGGGCTGCTTTGAGAGGGGTTGGATGGCCTTGTCTCCTCTACCGTCACACACAGGGACATTTGGCCTCCACTGTCTGTAGTTATTCACAGTGACACACAGGGCCAAGTGACCATCCAAAAACACACATTCTGACCAATCTGGAAAATAGCTGCCAGAAGGAAGTCACACACACAAAATAAGAAAATATTACTACAAATAAGTAAAGTACAAAACACAGCGTCTCCCCTAGGAGCTGTATAGGAAGTCATTTCACCATCATGTCATTGACTGACACCACTACTGTTCATAATGTTAAATACTGTTATACAGTCACACAAGGCAGATCTCAGGTTTCTGGAGGGAATCTTTCTGTGGCCGTATATCAGTTCACCCAAGAACAAAAAAAATATGTTTGGCATGAGAAAGCTCCCATTTCCTGTAACGGGGAGGCGGGCTGAAGAGGAGCACGTTGTGGAGATTACACTCACAGCAATCACAGCATCAGAAGGAGAAAAAAATAAATTAATCCCACAAAAGGCATTATACAGTCACAGTGTCCTTGCAGCAAAGACTACATTTCCCAGAAGGCCATTGCGTTGGTGAGCTCTGTGCATTCTGAAGGCAGCTGAGGAAGGAGAAGCAGGGGTCTCCTCGTAGATAGCTTGGTGGGGTGGAGGGAAGGCCTGAGATGGAGCTGGAGGAAGGGGGAGAGACTTGTTCATGGGACATGGGCTGCATGCATTCCAAATGGCACTATTCCCTATACAGTGCACTACTTCTGTGCCAATATGGCCCTGGTCAAAAGTAGTTCAGTATATTGGGAATAGGAAGCCATTTGGAACACAGCTGGTGAGTCATCAGACTGGGCTGTTAGAGTTGGTTGTGTGAGAAACTACTGATTTAAATCATCGTCGTCGTAATCTTCGTCATCCTCTTCCTCATCTGCCATGTAGGACACGGGGGTGTGGCCTCGCGAGCCGCTGTAGTGTGAGTCGTTGGAAATGGACGCCACCGTGCCATCGGCGCTACTGAATATACAGCAGGAAACAGAAGATGGAATTAGTTAAGACCATAGAGTTGGATAGAGGGCACACTTGAAACAAAGCCTGTTTTAGCATGGGAAGCGCCACCGAGAGCTTCCACCCTCCAGATAGGTAAATGAGCTCTGAAGTACATCTCTATAGAAGACTCACCTTGTGTGACGGCGTCCTCCTCCGTTTGTAGACGAGGCTCCTGTGATGTAGACGTTGCTTATTGGACCCGTGGCCATTTCTGAAGGGGAAAAAATGATAATAAAAGACGCCATTTCTACAGCCTCCTTTACACACTCCCAGCCCAAGTATATCAGGCTGAATAGGGTGCCCTGTGGGAGCCAGCCATACTGACCTGTAACATAGGGCTCCAGGGCTCTGGGCACCAGGGTGCGTGCTTCCTTCAGGTCCTCTGGTGAACATTGGCCCACCTCCAGACCACAGGCCAGCCCCATTCTCTTCAACACCTCAATGTCCATCATGGATCTCAAACATGTTGTCAAAGTTGAACAGGTACTCAAACCTGTAGGGGGGCGGAGGGAGGAGAGGGGAGGGGGAGGAGGCGGAGGCAGGAGAGGGGAGGGCGGAGGGAGGAGGCAGAGGGGGGGGGGCGGAGGGAGGAGGCAGAGGGGGGGGGGCGGAGGGAGGAGGCAGAGGGGGGGGCGGAGGGAGGAGGCAGAAGGGGGGGCGGAGGGAGGAGGCAGAAGGGGGGGCGGAGGGAGGAGGCAGAAGGGGGGGCGGAGGGAGGAGGCAGAAGGGGGGGGGGCGGAGGGAGGAGGCAGAGGGGGGGGCGGAGGGAGGAGGCAGAAGGGGGGGGGGCGGAGGCAGGACAGGAGGGAGGAGGCAGGACAGGGGGGCGGAGGCAGGACAGGGGGGCGGAGGCAGGACAGGGGGGCGGAGGCAGGACAGGGGGGCGGAGGCAGGACAGGGGGGCGGAGGCAGGACAGGGGGGCGGAGGCAGGACAGGGGGGCGGAGGCAGGACAGGGGGGCGGAGGCAGGACAGGGGGGCGGAGGCAGGACAGGGGGGCGGAGGCAGGAGGGGGCGGAGGCAGCAGGGGGGGGGGGGCGGAGGCAGGAGGGGGCGGAGGCAGCAGGGGGGGGGGCGGAGGCAGGACAGGGGGGCGGAGGCAGGTATGATTAGATGAGGTTTGGTGTTGAATTTGAAATCACTCCAATGCTGCACACACCAAGGTGTCTCAAAGGGAGTTGGGACATGCAAGAAAAATATTTTGCACATGCATATAATACACAGGAGTGAAACAGGACTAGTGTAATTGTGTGTATTCCAGAGTCTCTGGTCTCTTACTTGTCGTTGGAGATGCTGCAGTCGATGACAGTCCTCTTGGAGGTGTTGATGATGATGAAGGGCAGGTTGATGACAGAGTTTGGGGGTGGAGCCCTGCCCGCTTGCTGCTCCGCTGCACGATTACGCTGCACCAGGCGCTTGAACGCTATTTGCTGCACCGAGACATTCACACAATGTTGAGATACCGTTGAAGCCACCAGACAGCGTGAGCGTCTTTAATAGGTGTGTATGTTCCCACAGTGGACGGGTGTTTACCTGCAGAATGAGCTCCTGAAGCTGAGACTGTTTCTGTTGGATCCTCTCCAGTCGTCTCTCTCTCTCCACCTGACCATGACAGGAATACATCAGGCTACAGGTGTCTGTCTCTGACCCCCCCTGTCCTCTTACCTCCAGGCTCTGACCCCCCCTGTCCTCTTACCTCCAGGCTCTGACCCCCCCTGTCCTCTTACCTCCAGGCTCTGACCCCCCCTGTCCTCTTACCTCCAGGCTCTGACCCCCCCTGTCCTCTTACCTCCAGGCTCTGACCCCCCCTGTCCTCTTACCTCCAGGCTCTGACCCCCCCTGTCCTCTTACCTCCAGGCTCTGACCCCCCCGATCTCTTACCTCCAGGCTCTGACCCCCCCTGTCCTCTTACCTCCAGGCTCTGACCCCCCCTGAACTCTTACCTCCAGGCTCTGACCCCCCCTGTCCTCTTACCTCCAGGCTCTGACCCCCCCTGTCCTCTTACCTCCAGGCTCTGACCCCCCCTGAACTCTTACCTCCAGGCTCTGACCCCCCCTGAACTCTTACCTCCAGGCTCTGTCCTCTTACCTCCAGGCTCTGACACTCCTGTCCTCTTACCTCCAGGCTCTGACCCCCCCTGTCCTCTTACCTCCAGGCTCTGACCCCCCCTGATCTCTTACCTCCAGGCTCTGACACTCCTGGGCTGAGTTGGTGGGCAGGCCGATCCACCTGATCTCTTTCTTCTCTTTAGAGATGATGTTCATGGCCATGAGCACGTTGAGCGCGTCGTACACACGCCGTCGGATGTTCTTCTGGTCGTAGGAATGCTGAGGGGGAGAGAGAGAGAGGTGTCCCAAATGGCTCCCTACTCCCTTTATAGTGCACTAATTCTGACTAGGGCCCATAGGGCTGTACAGAACCTGTGCATCTTGAACTCGGATTGGGCTATTTGTTGTACGGATGAAACCCTGGTCTGATGGTTTTTGATTGGCTGTGTGTCTCACCGAGTCGCCGGGCGAGAGGAGGGTGTCGTTGGCGCTGAACTCTGCCACGAGCTCGTCAGCCACCTCATTGTAGGTAGTTACTCCCTTCTTCTGCACCTTCTCACACACCTTCATGGAGAAATGCCTAAGTCCCTTCCCGTTCTTATCTCCCTTCTTACCAGTACCACGCTTCCTGGAACACAACCACAGCAGGAATAAGAGAGAAGAAGACAGTCAGAGCAGGAGTTTGAGAGAGAAGAAGACAGTCAGAGCAGGAGTTTGAGAGAGAAGAAGACAGTCAGAGCAGGAGTTTGAGAGAGAAGAAGACAGTCAGAGCAGGAGTTTGAGAGAGAAGAAGACAGTCAGAGCAGGAGTTTGAGAGAGAAGAAGACAGTCAGAGCAGGAGTTTGAGAGAGAAGAAGACAGTCAGAGCAGGAGTTTGAGAGAGAAGAAGACAGTCAGAGCAGGAGTTTGAGAGAGAAGAAGACAGTCAGAGCAGGAATAAGAGAGAAGACAGTCAGAGCAGGAGTTTGAGAGAGAAGAAGACAGTCAGAGCAGGAGTTTGAGAGAGAAGAAGACAGTCAGAGCAGGAGTTTGAGAGAGAAGAAGACAGTCAGAGCAGGAGTTTGAGAGAGAAGAAGACAGTCAGAGCAGGAGTTTGAGAGAGAAGAAGACAGTCAGAGCAGGAGTTTGAGAGAGAAGAAGACAGTCAGAGCAGGAGTTTGAGAGAGAAGAAGACAGTCAGAGCAGGAGTTTGAGAGAGAAGAAGACAGTCAGAGCAGGAGTTTGAGAGAGAAGAAGACAGTCAGAGCAGGAGTTTGAGAGAGAAGAAGACAGTCAGAGCAGGAGTTTGAGAGAGAAGAAGACAGTCAGAGCAGGAGTTTGAGAGAGAAGACAGTCAGAGCAGGAGTTTGAGAGAGAAGACAGTCAGAGCAGGAGTTTGAGAGAGAAGACAGTCAGAGCAGGAGTTTGAGAGAGAAGAAGACAGTCAGAGCAGGAGTTTGAGAGAGAAGAAGACAGTCAGAGCAGGAATAAGAGAGAAGACAGTCAGAGCAGGAGTTTGAGAGAGAAGAAGACAGTCAGAGCAGGAGTTTGAGAGAGAAGAAGACAGTCAGAGCAGGAGTTTGAGAGAGAAGAAGACAGTCAGAGCAGGAGTTTGAGAGAGAGAAGACAGTCAGAGCAGGAGTTTGAGAGAGAAGAAGACAGTCAGAGCAGGAGTTTGAGAGAGAAGAAGACAGTCAGAGCAGGAGTTTGAGAGAGAAGAAGACAGTCAGAGCAGGAGTTTGAGAGAGAGAAGACAGTCAGAGCAGGAGTTTGAGAGAGAAGAAGACAGTCAGAGCAGGAGTTGACATTGTTCATTAATCTATTTGCACTGGGTGTGATACATCTTGGTGATCTAGTACTCTACTATTTAACAAGGTCCAGTCACACATTTCCCAGATGGCAACGGTTCAGATGGATATTGGCATTTATCGTGACCCCAAACTGCTCCCAAATTGAACCATGTGCATTGTACCATTACAACTCAACAGCAGTAAGTTGCACGCCAGACTGACTGAGGGTCGGGACCTGTGGTCCCTTTTAACCCCGGCCGGTCCCTTTTAACCCCGGCCGGTCCCTTTTAACCCCGGCCGGTCCCTTTTAACCCCGGCCGGTCCCTTTTAACCCCGGCCGGTCTCTTTTAACATCTGTCCCTGACCTCTATCAGCCAGTTGAGTATGGCTGATGTAGCGATGGAGTAGGAACAGAGAAGTGCCTTCATACAGTGCCTTCAGAAAGTATTCACACCTCTTGTTGTGTCACTGATCTACACACACTACCCCATCCTGTCAAAGTGGAATGATGTTTTTACAAAATACTTACAAATTCATTAAATGAAAAGCTCAAATGTCTTGAGTCAATAAGTATTCAACCCTTTTGTTATGGCAAGCCTCAATACATTTAGAAGTAAAAGTGTACTTAAGTCACATAAGTGAGCAATAATAGTGTTTAACATTTTTAAATGACTACCTCATCTCTGTACCTCACAATTATCTGTAATGTCCCTTAGTTGAGCAGTGAATTTCAAACACAGATTCAACCACAAAGACCAGGGAGGTTTTCCAATGGTTTGCAAAGAAGGGAACCTATAGGTTAAAACAACAGACATTGAATATCCCGTTGAGCATTGTGCAGTTCTTCATTACACTGTGGATGGTGTATCAATACAACAATATACAGGCGTCCTTCGTAACTCGGAGGAAGACAACCGCTCAGAGATCACCACGGTGACGTTAAAACAGCGGAATGGCTGTGACAGGACAAAACTCAGGATGGATCAACAACATTGAAGTTACATCACTAACATAAATAGTGAAAAGCCTGTACAGAACAAATATTCTAAAACATGCATCCTGTTTGCAATAAGGCACTAAAGTAATAAAGAAAAAATGTGGCAAAGAAATTCACTTTTTGTCCTAAATACAAAGTGTAATGTTAGGGGCAAATCCAACGCGTCACTGATTACCACGTGATATTTTCAAGCATGGTGGCAGCTGCATCATGTTATGGGTATGCTTGTTGTCGGCAAGGACTAGGGAGTTTAGGATAAAAATAAAACAGAATACAGCTATAAGCACTGGCAAAATCCTAGAGGAAAACCTAGTCTGCTTTCCACCAGACACTGGGAGACAAATTCACCTTTCAGCAGGACAATAACCTAAAACACAAGGCCAAATATACACTGGAGTTGCTTACCAAGAAGACATTGAACGTTCCTGAGTGGCCTAGTAACAGTTGACTTAAATCTTTAAGATCTATGGCGAGAGTTGAAAATGGCTGTCTAGCGATGAACAGCCACCAACTTGACAGAGCTTGAAGAATTTTTTAAAGAACAAAATGGGCAAATATTGTACAATCCAGGTGTGCAAAGCGCTTACAGACTCATTACCCAAAAAGACTATCAGCTGTAATCTTTGCCAAAGGTGATTGTAACATGTATTGACTTGGTTGAATAATTACCTAATCAAGATAGCGCGACTATTTTCCCACTTTTACAGAGTATTTTGTGTAGATCGTTGACAAAAAGCAACAATTAAATCCAAATGTAATCCCAATTTGTAACAACAAATCTTGGAAAAAGTCCAAGGGTGTGAATACTTCAATGTAACGAGAGAGAACTTTCCCAGGAAGTCAGCCAGCCTCCTTGCTGAGAATTGACCTAAAGCTGACCCACACGACCAGGTGACCATGACCAGCATGAGGAGTGTTTGTATACAATGGTGTATGTGTCTTACCCGGTGGACCAGGGAGAGGCATCAGGGGGCTGGCTCTGTGGTCTGTATTGGGTACTGGGTGTGTGAGGGCTGCCCATCACTAACCCCCCTGACCCACTGGGCCTCTGAGGAGTACCCATCACCTGAGAGAGGGAGGGACAGTTACTATGCAGACATAACATTTAAAATAGCAATAAATGAAAGAAATTAAAATGTATGCGCTTCTTTCAAAGCAGCGAGGAGCAATCTATATAGCATCTATCTACACCATACTAGAAGCTATGGAGGCTAGCCAGATCAACGCATCATGGCTGGGGTCTAGATCTCTCTATAGATCTAGGGTTTCTATGTCTATGCATCTCCAGCTGAACCCTGAGCTCTGGGGCTTGCCTCATTAATAGGATGATCATGTTGATGAGGAGTTCTTATTATAATCCTGCTGACTGAAGGGTTTGTGATCAGCTTATGCACACAGGTCACACACACACAGGTCACACACACACACACACAGGTCACACACACACACACACACACACACACACACAGGCACGCAGGTCACACACACAGGCACGCAGGTCACACACACAGGCACGCAGGTCACACACACAGGTCACCCTGCCTTGTTCAAAGTTAGTATGAAGGCTTTATCGCCACGGAGACATGGGAAGCCCAGTGCTTCCCTAGTAGTAGCAGAGGAGAGGACAGGGGCCCTCAGACAGGGGCCCTCAGACAGGGGGGGGAGAGGACAGGGGCCCTCAGACAGGGGGGGGAGAGGACAGGGGCCCTCAGACAGGGGGGGGGAGAGGACAGGGGCCCTCAGACAGGGGGGGGGAGAGGACAGGGGCCCTCAGACAGGGGGGGGAGAGGACAGGGGCCCTCAGACAGGGGGGGGAGAGGACAGGGGCCCTCAGACAGGGGGGGGAGAGGACAGGGGCCCTCAGACAGGGGGGGGGGAGAGGACAGGGGCCCTCAGACAGGGGGGGGGGGGAGGACAGGGGCCCTCAGACAGGGGGGGGGGAGGACAGGGGCCCTCAGACAGGGGGGGAGAGGACAGGGGCCCTCAGACAGGGGGGGAGAGGACAGGGGCCCTCAGACAGGGGGGGAGAGGACAGGGGCCCTCAGACAGGGGGGGAGAGGACAGGGGCCCTCAGACAGGGGGGGAGAGGACAGGGGCCCTCAGACAGGGGGGGAGAGGACAGGGGCCCTCAGACAGGGGGGGAGAGGACAGGGGCCCTCAGACAGGGGGGGAGAGGACAGGGGCCCTCAGACAGGGGGGGAGAGGACAGGGGCCCTCAGACAGGGGGGGAGAGGACAGGGGCCCTCAGACAGGGGGGGAGAGGACAGGGGCCCTCAGACAGGGGGGGGTACAGGGGCCCTCAGACAGGGGGGGGTACAGGGGCCCTCAGACAGGGGGGGGTACAGGGGCCCTCAGACAGGAGGAGAGGACAGGGGATCTTAGAAATGAGGCTGTTACTAGTGGTAGTGTTGTGTCTCACCATGTGTGGGGCGATGTTGACGTTGGAGGGCCCCAGGGTTTTGGGAAGCAGTTGTTTCCCCACAGAGAGGGACTGTGGGTGGACTGTCACCAGGGACAGGACACCTGGAGGGACAGGAACAACACTGTAAAACACCAGGGGTGCGTCCCAAATGGCACCCCATTCCCTATATAGTGCATTACTTGAGATTGGGTTGTTACGGTACCAGTATCATCACACCAGATTATCCATTGGGGAAAAAAAGAAAAAATGATTTAGACTGAACTCCATAGTCGTGTGTATATATATATATATATATATATATATATATATTATATATATATATATATATATAAATAATACTGCTTTATGTAAAATTGTGGGTGCTATAGTTTACTAAATAAATAAAGACTCCCAGGTGACAACATAATGCTGTTGGTTTCTAACATAAGGACAGTTTTCCTCAAGAAATTAAAACTGCTTCATGTTTTGTTTCCTTGCTACAGAAGTATCGCGACACTGGTATCTTGACAACCCTAATTGAGAATCACCCCAAGCTCCCTGGAATCCCTTACAACTTGATTGGTCAGAGAGAAGGTCTCAATAGGGGCAACACTGCCCTCCTCTGTTAGAGAGTCACAGCCTACCATCAACTCCCATCCTGCAGGAGTAGCGGCTGATTATCATCATGCTTCTAGCGTTTCTCTAGTACTGCCACCCTTGTCCAAGGCTTACTCCTCCATGCCAGTGTTCACCAGTGTGCAGTCCACCTATATTAAAATAACTAGGGAAACCCTGAGTGCTGTGGCTACCTACCTTTGCTGGGACTGAGGTTCTGGTTGTAGAAAACCTTCATTTCTCCGTTGGCACCGATCACAGCCGCCTAAAGACCACAATGTTCTGTTATGGCACAACACCACACTGTCGCCATGGAAACACCAGGAGCTACAAACTTCTCTAGATTGTCTCCTCACTAGTTGGCTTTATACTAGTCTGGAGTAAGGTGGTGCTGCTGGACTGAGGTCAATGGATTACTAAATGTGTTTACTGAGTGTGTTGCTCCATTTCCATGGCAACCTTTGAGAGAACAATTGAGCATCGATCTCTGTACACTTTAGAGTTTGAGTACCTCCGCGACCATCTTGAACTGTGTAGGTGGGTGGACACTAGTCCAGTGTTTCCCAAATCGTGGAGAATAAACCACTAGTTACTATGAATGGAAGGAGATGGTCAAGTAATGTTTGAAGTTGTTTGTCGGATGATAATCGCACAACAGCAAGCAACTAAATCAGGAAGTATCAACCACCACTTGGTATGGTGAGACCCACCACTGCTAAATCAGGAAGTAGATAAGGTCTTCAAAGCAACTTGGCCTGTACCACTCAAACCACAAAGGGAAGTTAATCAATCTAGTTGTGTTCTTCCCTGAAGCAATGATCTACAACTGGATGTGGATGGTTAAAAAAAAAGTTCCACTATAGAAATAGTACTCATTCTAATTGTATGGGTTGCACACTATAACTCTAGCCCAGAACTCACATCCATTGCCATGATATCAGCTCCTATGGGTGGGAGATGAAGTCTTCTAGAAGGTTTCTTTGCGATGTTCAGCAATTGCTTCCCTACAGTAAAATATGGGAGGGAGGGGAGCCTTTAGTTCAGTGTTATAAAACTGTAGGATTGTAGAAGAAATGCAGAATGGACATTTAATGCAGATAGCCTAACATTCTGTTTAACTTGTTTTACAAAGGTTGGAATAGGCTGACTATATCCTCTGAGGGATTCAAACCACAACACTCCACTAGGCCGCATGGAAGCTTTGGAAACAACCTGGTTTCAACATACAACATCAATCGGTCTCCACACTCAGTTATTGCCAACTATGGGCCATTGAGAACAGAAAATAGGCCTAACCGCGTAAATACAACAATGAACGACAGAAGGTTCCCATAGCCGGACAGGGGAAGCACAACAGCAGCTATCTGGATCCAGGAGCTGACTACGCATTACTCAACATGCAATCATACATGTTTTGCAGCTTGGGCTAGATATATTTAGCAAGAAAGTTAGGTGAACCACCATTGTGTATGTTTAAAACACGAGTATTAACCATCAACTAGTTACCACGACCGTTCTCACTCGTTATTCTTGATCCGCAACTCCCAGATGAGGTCGAAATTAACCTCCAAACAGGAAACTAGCTAAAACTAACGTTAGCGAAACAAACAAACTAGCAAGTTATGACAAACGTTTCAGACTCCGAGATCAAAGGTTTTCAATTAACTAGTTACCTGCATCTTTACAAAGACAGACAGTAATTGAACGAATGACTTGTAGCAATTTCAGTCAAGATGGTTGCTTGGCAAGCTTGACAGATGGCTAGCATGTTGTTTGTCCTAAAGTTAGCACGCAGCATGCTAGTTCGTTCTCCCTATCGACACAAGCTATTTATTAGCTAACGTTAGCTCATCGCAACGACAGGAGTTTTTTGAATTAATAGCCAGTCAGCTAACGTTAAGGTAATAGTTTGCTAAAACCGCTTTTCGGTTAGACATTCATTAGTAACTAACGTAACGATAATGTGGACAATAGTATTTTATTTACGGTAGAGTGCACTCACTAGCGAACGTTAACTACCTGCTAGCTAGAAGCCGAGTCAGCCATTTTTGTAGCCAGCTAGCTAAAAATTAAGCGAATATATTTAACGTGTCGTACTGCTGGCAGGATATGTTCGCTACCGTACCCATGGGTAGGAATGTGATTGAATGACATGCCTCAATTCAAACTTATTTTGCTTAGCTAAACGACTTCGAATGGCATCTGCATTTGTTCGATTGCGTTAGGTGCAATAGTTGTACATTTGATGGACAGTGACGTTAGCTAACGTAAGCTAGTTAACTACTTCTACTCCACTGAAACTGAAACCCAGCGAAATAAACGTAATTGCTCAGCCAACAAATGTAACTACCTCTTCTACTTCATCAATAAATCAATTACGTTGAAAGAATGAAAGCCACTTTTCTGATTTATCTCCGAGTCAGCTGTTAGCATTTGTCCCCAAACTCCGACAGATCTCCGGCTGCTGAGCTTCCAGAGTTGTGCGACAAACTAAGCACTCCAAACTGAGCTTGGCGGTGTCTGAAATGTGAAAGAAACTATTGGACACGCACAATGTAAACGTCATCACGCGGGAAGCATAGACCACACCCACAGAACGATATCAAAACATTTCATTGGACGAGACAGACAATATTCAAATATACATTATCAAAATAACACATCTCCTCCCGAACCAATAAACCAATCTTTTAATAAATAAGTGCATATTCCAACATTTTTGAATGACATAATGTACAACATTTTGTATTTTGTTGAATATTAAACAAACTCCAACTTAACACAATGTAAAATGGGAATTTATTGTTCTTGGAATGACCCCCTTATTTCCATTGTAACGTTTATACATAATCTAACTATAACTGGCCTAATAAATACAATATCTTTATTTCTCCCTTACATGATGTATTAGCAGGAAGTCTTCTAGTTGTAGTAGTTTTCCTCCAGGCAGGCTACAGTACAGTACAGTACACCATACAAACAGAATAAGATCATCGAGCCATTATCATATAAAACAGTCACTGAAACATAAGAAAAATAAACATTTTAGAGCATTAGATGCCATAGGAGTGCAATAACGCATACATACATGTAAAGCCGTGACATAAACAACCCATACATACAGTTTCTATATGTCCGTGTTTGGTTAGAACACTGAGACTTTACAGTATCAGCTTGACATTCAAACGTACTAAATGGAAAGTTGAACTGTTAACCTTGGCCTATGTCTTTCTCCCAGGTTTGGTCCTGATGAAACTGATCTTTATGCAACCCCAGACTAATAATATTCCCTTGAAGGGAATATGTCATCACCAACAATGTGACGTCACAAACCAAAATGGTATTCTCATCAGGGATCCCTCCATAACTACTGTAGGACGTGAGTGGAGGAATAACAGTCAAGACAACAATGAGTACATGGAAACCATTCTACAATGATCGCATCTCAAATGGCACCCTATTCGTTATATAGTGCACTACTTTAGATCAGAGCTCTATGTAGGGAACAGGGTGCCATTTTGGATGCAACCAATGACCCAAAGATAATGGGTCATTACTATTTTCTCCATGGAAAGAGGGAGAATGACCTTTGATCCTTTGGCCCTTTTGCAGGGCCCCTATGGGCTTCAGTCTGCTGGGTGTGGCAGCAGCGGGGGCGGGCGGGCGAGTGTCTTGCGTTCGGCTCGAGGGACCCACTTGTGTGTGGCGGCTCTCCACAACACCGGAGCCAGCAGAAGACTCAGAGTGGTGACACTGAGAACCAGCAGGTACACCTGGGGAAGAAGAGGACAGAGTGGTGACACTGAGAACCAGCAGGTACACCTGGGGAAGAAGAGGACAGAGTGGTGACACTGAGAACCAGCAGGTACACCTGGGGAAGAAGAGGACAGAGTGGTGACACTGAGAACCAGCAGGTACACCTGGGGAAGAAGAGGACAGAGTGGTGACACTGAGAACCAGCAGGTACACCTGGGGAAGAAGAGGACAGAGTGGTGACACTGAGAACCAGCAGGTACACCTGGGGAAGAAGAGGACAGAGTGGTGACACTGAGAACCAGCAGGTACACCTGGGGAAGAAGAGGACAGAGTGGTGACACTGAGAACCAGCTGGTACACCTGGGGAAGAAGAGGACAGAGTGGTGACACTGAGAACCAGCAGGTACACCTGGGGAAGAAGAGGACAGAGTGGTGACACTGAGAACCAGCAGGTACACCTGGGGAAGAAGAGGACAGAGTGGTGACACTGAGAACCAGCAGGTACACCTGGGGAAGAAGAGGCCAGTAGTATTCTAGATCCTGTATGCATTCATCTTGCAATTGCCATAAACATCTTCAAGTAGTGTCTAGGGGTAGTGGCTAGGGGTAGTGTCTAGGGGTAGTGGTTAGGGGTAGAGGTTATGGGTAGTGTCTAGGGGTAGTATCTAGGGGTAGTGGTTAGGGGTAGTGGTTAGGGGTAGTGGTTAGGGGTAGCGGTTAGGGGTAGTGGTTAGGGGTACTGGTTAGGGGTACTGGTTAGCGGTTAGGGATAGTGGCTAGGGGTAGTGGTTAGGGGTACTGGTTAGGGGTAGTGGTTAGGGGTAGTGGTTAGGGGTAGTGGTTAGCGGTTAGGGATAGTGTCTAGGGGTAGTGGTTAGGGGTAGTGGTTAGGGGTAGTGGTTAGCGGTTAGGGATAGTGGCTAGGGGTAGTGGTTAGGGGTAGTGGTTAGCGGTTAGGGATAGTGGCTAGGGGTAGTGGTTAGGGGTAGTGGTTAGCGGTTAGGGGTACTGGTTAGGGGTACTGGTTAGGGGTAGTGGTTAGGGGTAGTGGTTAGGAGTACTGGTTAGGGGTAGTGGTTAGCGGTTAGGGATAGTGGCTAGGGGTTAGGGGTAGTGGTTAGCGGTAGTGGTTAGCGGTTAGGGATAGTGGCTAGGGGTAGTGGTTAGGGGTAGTGGTTAGGGGTAGTGGTTAGCGGTTAGGGATAGTGGCTAGGGGTAGTGGTTAGGGGTAGTGGTTAGGGGTAGTGGTTAGGTACTAGTGGCTATTGTTTGATTTGGAACTAAGCATGGAGTGGTGGTCTGTTCGTCGGTAGAAGTACCTCTCTGGAGATGATGCCAGCTCGGCGGGCGCGGCTCCCCAAAACGAAGGAGAACTCGCTGACCTGCGCCAGGCCGGCAGACACTATCCAACGGATGTGGCGAGAACCCTTAGGCAAGATGGCCGACAGCACCAGCACCGCCATCAGGAACTAACAGGGACATGGAGAGGAGGCGGTGTTTAATTAGAGAAGGCGAGAGAGAGAGGGGGGGAGAGAGAGAAAGAGTGAGAGAGAGAGAGAGAAAATAAGCAAGTGAGAGTGGTTTAAAGCAACAACGAGCATACCTTCATGATGACCAGTGAGAGAGTCAGCACCACCAGGACTGTCAGTTCGTACAGGACAAAGGTAGGAAAGACATGGAAACCTGCAGTAGAAGAGAACACACATGGAGACCTACACATGGAGACCTACAGCAGTAGAGACAACACAGAGACCTACAGCAGTAGAGACAACACATAGACCTACAGCAGTAGAGACAACACATAAACACCTACAGCAGTAGAGACAACACAGAGACCTACAGCAGTAGACAACACAGAGACCTACAGCAGTAGAGACAACACATAGACCTACAGCAGTAGAGACAACACATAGACCTACAGCAGTAGAGACAACACATAGACCTACAGCAGTAGAGACAACACATAGACCTACAGCAGTAGAGACAACACATAGACCTACAGCAGTAGACAACACAGAGACCTACAGCAGTAGAGACAACACATAGACCTACAGCAGTAGAGACAACACATAGACCTACAGCAGTAGACAACACAGAGACCTACAGCAGTAGACAACACAGAGACCTACAGCAGTAGAGACAACACATAGACCTACAGCAGTAGAGACAACACATAGACCTACAGCAGTAGAGACAACACATAGACCTACAGCAGTAGACAACACAGAGACCTACAGCAGTAGAGACAACACATAGACCTACAGCAGTAGAGACAACACATAGACCTACAGCAGTAGAGACAACACATAGACCTACAGCAGTAGACAACACAGAGACCTACAGCAGTAGAGACAACACATAGACCTACAGCAGTAGACAACACAGAGACCTACAGCAGTAGAGACAACACATAGACCTACAGCAGTAGAGACAACACATAAACACCCACAGCAGTAGAGACAACACATAGACCTACAGCAGTAGACAACACAGAGACCTACAGCAGTAGAGACAACACATAGACCTACAGCAGTAGAGACAACACATAGACCTACAGCAGTAGAGACAACACATAGACCTACAGCAGTAGAGACAACACATAAACACCCACAGCAGTAGAGACAACACATAGACCTACAGCAGTAGAGACAACACATAAACACCCACAGCAGTAGAGACAACACATAAACACCCACAGCAGTAGAGACAACACAAACACCTACAGCAGTAGAGACAACACATAGAACTACAGCAGTAGAGACAACACATAGAACTACAGCAGTAGAGACAACACATAGACCTACAGCAGTAGAGACAACACAAACACCTACAGCAGTAGAGACAACACATAGAACTACAGCAGTAGAGACAACACATAGAACTACAGCAGTAGAGACAACACATAGAACTACAGCAGTAGAGACAACACATAGAACTACAGCAGTAGAGACAACACATAAACACCCACAGCAGTAGAGACAACACATAAACACCCACAGCAGTAGAGACAACACAAACACCTACAGCAGTAGAGACAACACATAGAACTACAGCAGTAGAGACAACACATAGAACTACAGCAGTAGAGACAACACATAGACCTACAGCAGTAGAGACAACACAAACACCTACAGCAGTAGAGACAACACATAGAACTACAGCAGTAGAGACAACACATAGAACTACAGCAGTAGAGACAACACATAGAACTACAGCAGTAGAGACAACACATAGAACTACAGCAGTAGAGACAACACATAGAGACCTACACCAGTAGACAACACACAAATAAAAGCATCAAATAACTGCACAAACAGCCATAGAAAGATACGATGCTAAACAGCCATAGAGACAGAGATATGATGCTAAACGGCCATAGAGACAGAGATACGATGCTAAACAGCCATAGAGACAGAGATACGATGCTAAACAGCCATAGAGACAGAGATACGATGCTAAACAGCCATAGAGACAGAGATATGATCCTAAACAGCCATAGAGACACAGAGATATGATGCTAAACAGCCATAGAGACAGAGATATGATGCTAAACAGCCATAGAGACAGAAATATGATGCTAAACAGCCATAGAGACAGAGATACGATGCTAAACAGCCATAGACACAGAGATACGATGCTAAACAGCCATAGAGACACAGAGATATGATGCTAAACAGCCATAGAGACAGAGATATGATGCTAAACAGCCATAGAGACAGAAATATGATGCTAAACAGCCATAGAGACACAGAGATACGATGCTAAACAGCCATAGAGACAGAAATACGATGCTAAACAGCCATAGAGACAGAAATACGATGCTAAACAGCCATAGAGACAGAAATACGATGCTAAACAGCCATAGAGACACAGAGATATGATGCTAAACAGCCATAGAGACAGAGATATGATGCTAAACAGCCATAGAGACAGAGATATGATGCTAAACAGCCATAGACACAGAGATATGATGCTAAACAGCCATAGAGACAGAGATATGATGCTAAACAGCCATAGAGACAGAGATATGATGCTAAACAGCCATAGAGACACAGAGATACGATGCTAAACAGCCATAGAGACAGAGAGATACGATGCTAAACAGCCATAGAGACACAGAGATATGATGCTAAACAGCCATAGAGACACGAGATATGATGCTAAACAGCCATAGAGACAGAGATATGATGCTAAACAGCCATAGAGACAGAGATATGATGCTAAACAGCCATAGACACAGAGATATGATGCTAAACAGCCATAGAGACAGAGATATGATGCTAAACAGCCATAGAGACACAGAGATACGATGCTAAACAGCCATAGAGACACAGAGATATGATGCTAAACAGCCATAGAGACAGAGATATGATGCTAAACAGCCATAGAGACACAGAGATACGATGCTAAACAGCCATAGAGACAGAGATATGATGCTAAACAGCCATAGAGACAGAAATACGATGCTAAACAGCCATAGAGACAGAGATATGATGCTAAACAGCCATAGAGACAGAGATATGATGCTAAACAGCCATAGAGACACAGAGATACGATGCTAAACAGCCATAGAGACAGAGATATGATGCTAAACAGCCATAGAGACAGAAATACGATGCTAAACAGCCATAGAGACAGAGATACGATGCTAAACAGCCATAGAGACAGAGATATGATGCTAAACAGCCATAGAGACAGAAATACGATGCTAAACAGCCATAGAGACAGAGATACGATGCTAAACAGCCATAGAGACAGAGATACGATGCTAAACAGCCTTAGAGACAGAAATATGATGCTAAACAGCCATAGAGACAGAGATACGATGCTAAACAGCCATAGAGACAGAGATATGATGCTAAACAGCCATAGAGACAGAGATATGATGCTAAACAGCCATAGAGACAGAGATATGATGCTAAACAGCCATAGAGACAGAGATATGATGCTAAACAGCCATAGAGACAGACATACGATGCTAAACAGCCATAGAGACAGAAATACGATGCTAAACAGCCATAGAAAGACAGATACAGTTAAAGTCGGAAGTTTACATACACTTAGGTTGGAGTCATTAAAACTCGTTTTTCAACCACTCCACACATTTCTTATTAACAAACTATAGTTTTGGCAAGTCGGTTAGGACATCTACTTTGTGCATGACACAAGTAATTTTTCCAACAATTGTTTACAGACAGATTATTTCACTTATAATTAACTGTATAACAATTCCAGTGGGTCAGAAATGTACATACACTAAGTTGACTGTGCCTTTAAACAGCTTGGATAATTCCAGAAAATGCTGTCTTGGCTTTAGAAGCTTCTGATAGGCTAATTGACATCATATGAGTCAGTTGGAGGTGTACCTGTGGATATATTTCAAGGCCTACCTTCAAACTCAGTGCCTCTTTGCTTGACATCATGGGAAAATCAAAAGAAATCAGCCAAGACCTCAGAAAAAGAATTGTAGACCTCCACAAGTCTGGTTCATCCTTGGGAGCAATTTCCAAACGCCTGAAGGTACCACGTTCATCTGTACAAACAATATTACACAAGTATAAACACCATGGGACCACACAGCCGTCATACTGCTCAGGAAGGAGACGCGTTCTGTCTCCTAGAGATGAACGTACTTTGGTGCGAAAAGTACAAATCAATCCTAGAACAGAAAAGGACCTTGTGAAGATGCTGGAGGAAACGGGTACAAAAGTATCTGTATCCACAGTAAAACGAGGAGGAAAAAGGGATGCTTGCAAGCCGAAGAACACCATCCCAACCATGAAGCACGGGGGTGGCAGCATCATGTTGTGGGGGTGCTTTGCTGCAGGAGGGACTGGTGCACTTCACAAAATGGATGGCATCATGAGGGAGGAAAATTATGTGGATATATTGAAGCAACATCTCAAGACATTAGTCAGGAAGTTAAAGCTTGGTCGCAAATGGGTCTTCCAAATGGACAATGACCCCAAGCATACTTCCAAAGTTGTGGCAAAATGGCTTAAGGGCAACAAAGTCAAGGTATTGGAGTGGCCATCCCAAAGCCCTGACCTCAATCCAATAGAAATGTTGTGGGCAGAACTGAAAAAGTGTGTGCGAGCAAGGAGGCCTACAAACCTGACTCAGTTACACCAGCTCTGTCAGGAGGAATGGGCCAAAATTCACCCAACTTATTGTGGGAAGCTTGTGGAAGGCTATCCGAAACGTTTGACCCAAGTTAAACAATTTAAAGGTAATGCTACCAAATACTAATTGAGTGTATGTAAACTTCTGACCCACTGAGAATGTGATGAAAGAAATCAAAGCTGAAATAAATCATTCTCTCTGCTATTATTCTGACATTTCACATTCTTAAAATAAAGTGGTGATCCTAACTGACCTAAGACAGGGAATTTTTACTAGGATTCAATGTCAGGAATTGTGAAAAACTGAGTTTAAATTTATTTGGCTAAGGTTTATGTAAACTTCCGACTTCAACCGTATCATGCCAAACAGCCGTAGAGAGACAGAGATATGACGCTAAACAGGGACACTGCAGACTGCAGAGGGTAAGCTTCAGTTCTGACCAATGGAGGCGAAGAAGATGATGGCGAGGAAGTCTCTGATTGGTTCGATGCAGCCCATGACCTCCGTGGTGCAAATCTGACCCTGCGAGGAGAGAAGCGCTCCAGCCAGGAAGCAGCCCAGCTCCATGGAAATGTCCAGGAACTCCGTCACCTGGGAAACGCCGGGGGAAAAACATCATTTGACATACATTTGGTAGAATGGATATAGTGTAACAATTTATATCATAAACTCCCTAATGACACAGTATTGCTTTGTATTGGAATGTCCATTGTAGTACTTGATTGTACAGGAAATATATTCTCTGTTGGAGAAGAGAGCTATATCTCACAGAGGAGAGGATAGAGGAGGGGGAGCTATATCTCACAGAGGAGAGGAGAGGATAGAGGAGGGGGAGCTATATCTCATAGAGGAGAGGATAGAGGAGGGGGGAGCTATATCTCACAGAGGAGAGGAGAGGATAGAGGAGGGGGAGCTATATCTCACAGAGGAGAGGAGAGGATAGAGGAGGGGGAGCTATATCTCACAGAGGAGAGGATAGAGGAGGGGGAGCTATATCTCACAGAGGAGAGGATAGAGGAGGGGGAGCTATATCTCACAGAGGAGAGGATAGAGGAGGGGGAGCTATATCTCACAGAGGAGAGGAAGCTATATCTCATAGAGGAGAGGATAGAGGAGGGGGAGCTATATCTCATAGAGGAGAGGATAGAGGAGGGGGGAGCTATATCTCACAGAGGAGAGGAGAGGATAGAGGAGGGGGAGCTATATCTCACAGAGGAGAGGAGAGGATAGAGGAGGGGGAGCTATATCTCACAGAGGAGAGGATAGAGGAGGGGGAGCTATATCTCACAGAGGAGAGGATAGAGGAGGGGGAGCTATATCTCACAGAGGAGAGGATAGAGGAGGGGGAGCTATATCTCACAGAGGAGAGGAGAGGATAGAGGAGGGGGAGCTATATCTCACAGAGGAGAGGATAGAGGAGGGGGAGCTATATCTCACAGAGGAGAGGATAGAGGAGGGGGAGCTATATCTCACAGAGGAGAGGAGAGGATAGAGGAGGGGGAGCTATATCTCATAGAGGAGAGGATAGAGGAGGGGGAGCTATATCTCACAGAGGAGAGGATAGAGGAGGGGGAGCTATATCTCATAGAGGAGAGGATAGAGGAGAGGGAGCTATATCTCACGAGGAGAGGAGAGGATAGAGGAGGGGGAGCTATATCTCACAGAGGAGAGGATAGAGGAGGGGGAAGCTATATCTCACAGAGGAGAGGATAGAGGAGGGGGAGCTATATCTCACAGAGGAGAGGATAGAGGAGGGGGAGCTATATCTCACAGAGGAGAGGATAGAGGAGGGGGAGCTATATCTCACAGAGGAGAGGATAGAGGAGGGGGAGCTATATCTCACAGAGGAGAGGATATAGGAGGGGGAGCTATATCTCACAGAGGAGAGGATAGAGGAGGGGGAGCTATATCTCACAGAGGAGAGGATAGAGGAGGGGGAGCTATATCTCACAGAGGAGAGGATAGAGGAGGGGGAGCTATATCTCACAGAGGAGAGGAGAGGATAGAGGAGGGGGGAGCTATATCTCACAGAGGAGAGGATAGAGGAGGGGGAGCTATATCTCACAGAGGAGAGGATAGAGGAGGGGGAGATATATCTCACAGAGGAGAGGAGAGGATAGAGGAGGGGGAGCTATATCTCACAGAGGAGAGGAGAGGATAGAAGAGGGGGAGCTATATCTCACAGAGGAGAGGAGAGGATAGAGGAGGGGGAGCTATATCTCATAGAGGAGAGGAGAGGATAGAGGAGGGGGGAGCTATATCTCACAGAGGAGAGAGGAGGGGGAGCTATATCTCACAGAGGAGATGATAGAGGAGGGGGAGCTATATCTCACAGAGGAGAGGATAGAGGAGGGAGAGCTATATCTCACAGAGGAGAGGATAGAGGAGGGGGAGCTATATCTCACAGAGGAGAGGATAGAGGAGGGGAAGCTATATCTCACAGAGGAGAGGAGAGGATAGAGGAGGGGGAGCTATATCTCACAGAGGAGAGGATAGAGGAGGGGGAGCTATATCTCACAGAGGAGAGGATAGAGGAGGGGGAGCTATATCTCACAGAGGAGAGGATAGAGGAGGGGGAGCTATATCTCACAGAGGAGAGGATAGAGGAGGGGAGCTATATCTCACAGAGGAGAGGATAGAGGAGGGGGAGCTATATCTCACAGAGGAGAGGAGAGGATAGAGGAGGGGGAGCTATATCTCACAGAGGAGAGGATAGAGGAGGGGGAGCTATATCTCATAGAGGAGAGGATAGAGGAGGGGGAGCTATATCTCATAGAGGAGAGGATAGAGGAGGGGGAGCTATATCTCACAGAGGAGAGGATAGAGGAGGGGGAGCTATATCTCACAGAGGAGAGGATAGAGGAGGGGGAGCTATATCTCATAGAGGAGAGGATAGAGGAGGGGGGAGCTATATCTCATAGAGGAGAGGATAGAGGAGGGGGAGCTATATCTCACAGAGGAGAGGATAGAGGAGGGGGAGCTACATCTCACAGAGGAGAGGATAGAGGATAGAGGAGGGGGAGCTATATCTCACAGAGGAGAGGATAGAGGAGGGGGAGCTATATCTCACAGAGGAGAGGATAGAGGAGGGGGAGATATATCTCACAGAGGAGAGGATAGAGGAGGGGGAGATATATCTCACAGAGGAGAGGATAGAGGAGGGGGAGCTATATCTCACAGAGGAGAGGAGAGGATAGAGGAGGGGGGAGCTATATTTCATAGAGGAGAGGATAGAGGAGGGGGAGCTATATCTCATAGAGGAGAGGATAGAGGAGGGGGAGCTATATCTCATAGAGGAGAGGAGAGGATAGAGGAGGGGGAGCTATATCTCACAGAGGAGAGGATAGAGGAGGGGGAGATATATCTCATAGAGGAGAGGAGAGGATAGAGGAGGGGGAAGCTATATCTCACAGAGGAGAGGATAGAGGAGGGGGAAGCTATATCTCACAGAGGAGAGGATAGAGGAGGGGGAGCTATATCTCACAGAGGAGAGGATAGAGGAGGGGGAGCTATATCTCATAGAGGAGAGGATAGAGGAGGGGGAGCTATATCTCATAGAGGAGAGGAGAGGATAGAGGAGGGGGGAGCTATATCTCATAGAGGAGAGGATAGAGGAGGGGGAGCTATATCTCACAGAGGAGAGGATAGAGGAGGGGGAGCTATATCTCACAGAGGAGAGGATAGAGGAGGGGGAGCTATATCTCACAGAGGAGAGGATAGAGGAGGGGGAGCTATATCTCACAGAGGAGAGGATAGAGGAGGGGGAGCTATATCTCACAGAGGATAGGAGAGGATAGAGGAGGGGGAGCTATATCTCACAGAGGAGAGGATAGAGGAGGGGGAGCTATATCTCACAGAGGAGAGGATAGAGGAGTGGGAGCTATATCTCACAGAGGAGAGGATAGAGGATAGAGGAGGGGGAGCTATATCTCACAGAGGAGAGGAGAGGATAGAGGAGGGGGAGCTATATCTCACAGAGGAGAGGATAGAGGAGGGGGAGCTATATCTCACAGAGGAGAGGATAGAGGAGGGGGAGCTATATCTCACAGAGGAGAGGATAGAGGAGGGGGGAGCTATATCTCACAGAGGAGAGGATAGAGGAGGGGGAGCTATATCTCACAGAGGAGAGGATAGAGGAGGGGGAGCTATATCTCACAGAGGAGAGGATAGAGGAGGGGGAGCTATATCTCACAGAGGAGAGGATAGAGGAGGGGGAGCTATATCTCACAGAGGAGAGGATAGAGGAGGGGGAGCTATATCTCACAGAGGAGAGGATAGAGGAGGGGGAGCTATATCTCACAGAGGAGAGGAGAGGATAGAGGAGGGGGGAGCTATATCTCATAGAGGAGAGGATAGAGGAGGGGGAGCTATATCTCATAGAGGAGAGGATAGAGGAGGGGGAGCTATATCTCATAGAGGAGAGGAGAGTAGAGGAGGGGGAGCTATATCTCACAGAGGAGAGGAGAGGATAGAGGAGGGGGAGCTATATCTCACAGAGGAGAGGATAGAGGAGGGGGAGCTATATCTCACAGAGGAGAGGAGAGGATAGAGGAGGGAGAGGAGAGGATAGAGGAGGGGGAGCTATATCTCACAGAGGAGAGGAGAGGATAGAGGAGGGGGAGCTATATCTCACAGAGGAGAGGATAGAGGAGGGGGAGCTATATCTCACAGAGGAGAGGATAGAGGAGGGGGAAGCTATATCTCACAGAGGAGAGGATAGAGGAGGGGGAGCTATATCTCACAGAGGAGAGGATAGAGGAGGGGGAGCTATATCTCACAGAGGAGAGGATAGAGGAGGGGGAGCTATATCTCACAGAGGAGAGGATAGAGGAGGGGGAGCTATATCTCACAGAGGAGAGGATAGAGGAGGGGGAGCTATATCTCACAGAGGAGATGGGGAAGAGTGAGGAGGAGGAGCTACATGGAACAGAGGAGAGGGGGAAGAGTGAGGAGGAGGAGCTACATGGAACAGAGGAGAGGGGGAAGAGTGAGGAGGAGGAGCTACATGGAACAGAGGAGAGGGGGAAGAGTGAGGAGGAGGTTACATGGAACAGAGCATAGGGGGAAGAGTGAGGAGGAGGAGCTACATGGAACAGAGGAGAGGGGGAAGAGTGAGGAGGAGGTTACATGGAACAGAGGAGAGGGGGAAGAGTGAGGAGGAGGAGCTACATGGAACAGAGGAGAGGGGGAAGAGTGAGGAGGAGGTTACATGGAACAGAGGAGAGGGGGAAGAGTGAGGAGGAGGAGCTACATGGAACAGAGGAGAGGGGGAAGAGTGAGGAGGAGGTTTACATGGAACAGAGGAGAGGGGGAAGAGTGAGGAGGAGGAGCTACATGGAACAGAGGAGAGGGGGAAGAGTGAGGAGGAGGTTACATGGAACAGAGGAGAGGGGGAAGAGTGAGGAGGAGGAGCTACATGGAACAGAGGAGAGGGGGAAGAGTGAGGAGGAGGTTACATGGAACAGAGGAGAGGGGGAAGAGTGAGGAGGAGGTTACATGGAACAGAGGAGAGGGGGAAGAGTGAGGAGGAGGTTACATGGAACAGAGGAGAGGGGGAAGAGTGAGGAGGAGGTTACATGGAACAGAGGAGAGGGGGAAGAGTGAGGAGGAGGTTACATGGAACAGAGGAGAGGGGGAAGAGTGAGGAGGAGGTTACATGGAACAGAGGAGAGGGGGAAGAGTGAGGAGGAGGTTACATGGAACAGAGGAGAGGGGGAAGAGTGAGGAGGAGGTTAC